>NC_057798.1:389937710-390237710 GCF_018294505.1 Triticum aestivum | reverse complement strand
GACATAAATAATATGTTTGCTTCCAATAATTTTGATGAACGTAAAAAAGTTAAGGTTGCGGTTGGTTCTTTCACTGGTTATGTTATAGTTTGGTGGACTGGATATTGTCGGTTACACCCTAATGATATACCTACTACTTGGGTTGATTTGAATCTTGCCATGCGACATACATTCGTTCCCGCTTATTATACTCGTGACATGATTAAAAAGTTGCAACATTTAAAACAAGGAAGTGACACTATAACGACATATTATGATACTCTACAAACTACCTTGCTGCATTCCTCTTTAGTAGAAAGTGAAGAAGATTTTATGGATAGATTTTGGGGAGGATTAAATAGTGACATTCGGGAGATACTAATTCATGAAGAGTGTTATCCTATGGACCATTTGTTTCATCTTGCTTGCAAAGCTGAACAGGAAATAAAATGACGTGTTGCCCACAAGGATAACAAGCGCGAGATGCACATTCCAAGAGTTGATATGGTTGTCCCTTCAACTACTAGGCATACTATGACAACCACATCCGTTGTTGTCAGGACTACATCACCTCCACCATGCCACACATCATCATCGATAGTGTCTACATCATCTGAGTTGATCATTAGAGGTAATGACAAAGGTACTAATCTTCCATCTTCACATGAGTATGATGAATGTCTTGTCATATTAAATGCACCATGCGGTGAGCTAGCCACTACTTTGATCACACCAGCTATTTTAGAGGACTATGTTGATGATTTGACTTTGCCATGTGATCAAACAATTTTGAGTGAACCCATTGAATTAACTATCGATGCAAAAGAATCAAGTGAATGAGGGAATAAATCAGATTTGGATCAAATACGTTTAAAAATAATTGTGCCAATGTTTAATCATTTTGATATGACATCTAATCTTGGTGATGGTTCATCAATGTTGGGATGGTTTAATGATAAGTGAGGAAGTCCTGGATTAGGGGGTGTCCGGATGGCCGGACTAAGACCTTTGGCCGTACTCCCGGACTATGAAGATACAAGATTGAAGACTCCGTCCCGTGTCCGATGGGACTTTCCTTGGCGTGGAAGGCAAGCTTGGCGATACGATATGAAGATCTCCTCCCATTGTAACCGACTCTGTGTAACCCTACCCCTCTCCGGTGTCTATATAAACCGGAGAGTTTTAGTCCATAGGACGAACAACAATCATACCATAGGCTAGATTCTAGGGTTTAGCCACTCCGATCTCGTGGTAGATCTACTCTTGTACTACCCATATCATCAATATTAATCAAGCAGGAGTAGGGTTTTACCTCCATCGAGAGGGCCCGAACCTGGGTAAAAACATCGTGTCCCTTGTCTCCTGTTACCATCCGCCTACATGCACAGTTCGGGACCCCCTACCCGAGATCCGCCGGTTTTAACACCGACATTGGTGCTTTCATTGAGAGTTCCTCTGTGTCGTCGCCTTTAGGCCCGATGGCTTCTTCGCTCGTCAATCGCGATGCGGTCCGGGATGAGACTTTTCTCCCCGGACAGATCTTCGTATTCGGTGGCTTCGCACTGCGGGCCGACTCGTTCGGCCATCTGGAGCAGATCGAAAGCTACGCCCCTGGCCATCAGGTCAGGTTTGGAAGTTTAAACTACATGTCCGACATCCGCGGGGACTTGATCTTCGACGGATTCGAGCCACGACCGGGCGCGTCGCACTGTCACGATGGGCATGATTTAACTCTGTCATCGGACAACGCCCAAAGCGTCGCTCAGGTGTCCGCTCCGACCATTAGCTCGGAGCCCACTACGCCAGTCAGGGACGGACGGTTGGACGCCGGCCCGGAAACTGCAATCTCTATGGCGATAGAGCCGGATACCAGCCTAGTCCCTCGCAAGGCCCGTGACTCCAAGGTGCCGGACTCCGTAAATCCCGCACCTCTTCCGATTAAGCCCGATTGGGCTCCGGTCATGGAGTTCACCGCCGCGGATGTCTTTCAGCACTCACCTTTCGACAACATCCTGAATTCGTTAGAGTCTCTCTCTTTGTCAAGAGATCCCTGGCCGGACTACGGCCAACACGGTTGGGATGCGGACGACGAAGAAATTCATAGCCCACCCACCACCCACTTCGTAGCCACTGTCAACGATTTAACCGACATGCTCGACTTCGACTCTGAAGACATCAATGGCATGGACGCCGATGAAGGAGATGATCAAGAACCAGTGCCTATAGGGAACTGGAAAGCCACCTCGTCATATAACATATACATGGTGGACACCCCTAAAGCGGGGGATGGGGAGGAGAAAACGGAGGATGATCCCTCCAAGAAGCAACCCAAGCGCCGACGTCAGCGGCGCCGATCTAAGTCCCGCCAAAGCAAAAACGACGATTCCGGCACCGGAGATAACAATACGCCGGACAGTGCCGAGGACAACCCCCTCCAGTAGGATTCAGTGCATGAGGGCGAAGGAGCCAGCCCTCAGGAGAGAGCGGCCGACAAAGAAGGCGAGGACGACAATTACATGCCTCCCTCCGAAGACGAGGCAAGCCTCGACGACGACGAATTCGTCGTGCCAGAGGATCCCGTCGAACAAGAGCGTTTCAAACGCAGACTTGTAGCCACAGCAAGCAGCCTCCAGAAGAAACAGCAGCAGCTTAGAGCTGACCAAGACTTGCTAGCCGACAGATGGACCGAAGTCCTGGCAGTCGAAGAGTATAAACTAGAACGCCCATCCAAGAGCTACCCGAAGCGCAGGCTACTACCCCAACTTGAGGAGGAAGCAACTAAACCTACATCACCAGCGTACGACGCGCCCGATCGGCCACCCCGTGGCCGCGATAGAGAAGCCTTCAGGCCCTCAACCCAGGCCGCCCCCCGACACCGCTCAAAACATACTAGAGTACGGGGAGACGCAACAGACCGGCGAGACATCTTGGAGAATAAGGCAAGGCAAACAAGATCGATCTACGGATCGCATGGGCGCCCCGCTTCACGTGACGCTAGCCGTCACGCCGGACATAATAAGTATGGCCCGGCCGAATACAACAGACCAAGCTCGTCCGAGCTGCGTCGCGATATAGCCCAGTACAGAGGCGCCGCACACCCACTATGCTTCACAGACGAAGTAATGGATCATCAAATCCCCGAGGGCTTCAAACCCGTAAACATCGAATCATACGATGGCACAACAGATCCTGCGGTATGGATCGAGGATTATCTCCTTCATATCCACATGGCCCGTGGTGATGATCTACACGCCATCAAATACCTCCCCCTCAAGCTTAAAGGACCAGCTCGACATTGGCTTAATAGCCTGCCAGCAGAGTCAATTAGTTGTTGGGAGGACCTGGAATCCGCATTCCTTGACAACTTCCAGGGCACGTATGTGCGACCACCAGACGCCGATGACCTAAGCCACATAATCCAGTAGCCAGAGGAATCGGCCAGACAATTCTGGACACGGTTCCTAACCAAGAAAAACCAAATAGTCGATTGTCCGGACGCCGAGGCCCTCGCAACCTTCCGGCACAACATCCGAGATGAATGGCTTGCCCGGCACCTAGGACAGGAAAAGCCGAAGTATATGGCAGCCCTCACGACACTCATGACCCGCTTCTGCGCAGGAGAAGACAGCTGGCTAGCTCGTAGCAACAACATAACCAAGAGCCCCAGCAATTCGGATACCAAGGATAACAACAGCAGGTCACGTCGCAACAAGCATAAACGCCGCATTAACGGTGACAATACTGAAGATACGGCAGTCAATGCCGGATTCAGAGGCTCTAAACCGGGTCAGCGGATGAAGCCATTCAAAAGAAACCCTCAGGGCCCATCCATCTTAGACCGGATACTCGATCGCTCATGCCAGATACACGGCACACCCGAACAACCAGCCAATCACACCAACAGGGATTGTTGGGTGTTCAAGCAGGCAGGCAAGTTAAGTGCCGAGACCAGAGGCAAGGGGCTACATAGCGATGACGAGGAGGGGCCCCGGCCGCCGCATAACAAAGGACAGAAGGGATTTCCCCCGCAAGTTCGGACGGTGAATATGATATACGCAACCCACATCCCCAAAAGGGAGCGGAAGCGTGCTCTCAAGGACGTCTATGCACTGGAGCCAGCCGCCCCAAAGTTCAACCCGTGGTCCTCCTGCCTGATCACCTTTGATCGACGGGACCATCCCACCAGCATCCGTCACGGCGGATTCACTGCACTGGTCCTAGACCCAATTATCGACGGATTCCACCTTACCAGAGTCCTAATGGACGGCGGCAGTAGCCTGAACCTGCTTTACCAGGACACAGTGCGAAAAATGGGCATCGATCCTTCAAGGATTAAACCCACAAAGACAACCTTCAAAGGCGTCATACCAGGGGTAGAAGCCAACTGTACAGGCTCGGTCACACTCGAGGTGGTCTTCGGATCCCCGGATAACTTCCGGAGCGAGGAGTTAATCTTCGACATAGTCCCATTCCGCAGCGGCTATCATGCCCTGCTCGGGCGAACCACATTTGCCAAATTCAATGCGGTGCCGCACTACGCATATCTCAAGCTCAAGATGCCAGGACCTCGCGGAGTCATCACGGTAAACGGAAACACCGAACGCTCTCTCTGAACGGAGGAGCACACGGCGGCCCTGGCAGCAGAAGTACAGAGTAGCCTCTCAAGGCAGTTCTCCAATCCAGGTGCCAAACGTCCGGACAACATCAAGCGAGCCCGAAGTAACCTACAACAAATCCGGCTGGCATGTTCCGAGCAAGCATAGCAGTGCGGCCCCAACCCCGGCCCCTGTCAAACGGCAATACTGGTACCACACGTACATAATTACGCCTTAGAGATACCATGGGCATAAGGGGAGGGGCACAACAACGGCACGCCCAGAATGCGACTCAACCGCACTAAGGGGCTCCCTATTTCGCTGTTTTCCTTTTCACACACTTTTAGGACCCAACTATTTGGAAGGCCTATCCAGTAATACTCTCGCCGAACCAACAATGCAATAGCCAGGGAGGAAGCAAGCCACGTCAAAAGTCCAGGTGGTCTCTATAACGAGTTTAATACATGTTTCTCTTACAATCCTGCAGCTTGCCCCTGGAGGGGAATATGTCAAATACTCCCATCTCTTGCTTACCGTACTTTTTGTATCGTTCTACTTTCGCAGCAGCCCTTTTTTAATGAACAATATATAGCTCTTACCTATTATTGTACTTATCTATTTTTATATGCAAATATGTTCAGTCATGACACTATGCAACCGTACACTTTGGTACGGATAATACACCAGGGGCTTACAACACCCCATAACATGGTGTGAGAAGACCGAACACTCTAACAAGTGCGGCACCCCGAACTTATAGCACTATATGCATTGGCTCCAAATCATGTCTTTGGTCAATAGTTGGGTTTGCCCGGCTCCCATGTTTTGGTACCTTACGTTCCGCATTGTTGGCTAAGGTAGCGCTGGGAGAACTACTGCGATTGTGCCCCAGTTGAGCTGGGTTAACACCTCAGTAGAGAAAGCTAAAACTGACTGTCATGATAGTGCGAGAGACCAGTCGTTGTTCGCGAGGTTTCTTTGAGTCCTTAAAGACTTATGCCGCTTCGAGCGAGGAACCGGACTTATCCGGCCTAGGCGTGGATAGCGCCCCGAACTCGGTCTTCCGAATACTAGGGGCTTCACCGAAATTTAAAATTATAGAATTCTATGGCTAAGTGAGAGTGATAAAGCATTATAAGTCCGACGGCCTGGTTCGTTGTGCTGAACGCCTCCCTAGATGGACCCAAGAATGGGAACAAGAGCGCTCAGGTTTATCCCGAACACCCCAGCACTCGTGGCATGGGGGTCGAAGCTGACGACTTGCATCTCTCAGATTTCATAAACGGCCGCACAGAAGGTAATATTTTAAATTAACAAGCGTTGCTTAACGCATATGAACAAAGCTTCAGCGTACAGGATAACAAATGCGAGTTTACTCAAAAATTACATCTTTGGAGCACTCATCCGCTATGCGGCGGGCACCCTTCAGAACACCATTATAATACATCTCAGGCGTACGATACTCCGTGCCCGGCGGTGGCGCGTCTGTCAACAGCTTCTCAACAGCTTCTCCGCGTCTATCTTGCCCCAGTGCACCTTAGCACGGGCAAGGGCCCGACGGGCACCTTCAATACAAACGGAGCGCTTGACGACCTCAAGCCACGGACACGCGTCCACCAGCCGCTGCACCAGACCGAAGTAGCTCCCAGGCATGACTTCTCCAGGCCATAGCCGAGCTATGAGGCCCTTCATGGCCTGTTCGGCCACCTTGTGGAGCTCAACCAGCTGCTTCAGCTGGTCGCTCAGGGGCACCGGATGTTCGGCCTCAGCATACTGAGACCAGAACACTTTTTCCGTCGAGCTCCCCTCTTTGGCTCGGTAGTATGCGGCGGCATCAGACACACTACGGGGCAGATCGGCGAACGCTCCTGGAGAGCTCCGGATTCGGGTAAGTAGCAGATAATTAACTTTTATATTTTTGCTTTGCATAAAGAATGCCTTACCCGCCGCTATCTTCTTCATCGCCTCGATCTCCTGAAGGGCCTTCTGGGCTTCGGCCTTAGCGGTCTTGGCACTCTCAAGAGCCAAGGCAAGCTCAGATTCTCGAGTCTTCGAGTCACGCTCCAAACTCTCGTGTTTTTCCACGAGAGCCTGGACCTCTTGCCGCACCTTCGCCACCCGCGCCTCCTGCTTCTCTCGCTCGGTGCGCTCCAAGGCCGCACTCTTTTCGGCCTTCGAAACCGCCTCTTTCAGGGTCGCCACCTTGGTCGTGGCTCCTGCAACATTAACGCTGGTCCTGTTATTATTATGCAACCAAGTATTTCTATATACATTTACAGGAGGTACTATGTACCCTATTTATCCTCGAGCTGCTTCTTGGCACGGCCGAGCTCGCTCTCGGACCGCTCGACGCTTTCCTTCAAGGCATTGACCTCCGCAGTCAGTGCGGCAGAGGTCAGCAGCGCAGCCTGCATTCCCATATTGACATTTTTCTATTAGACTCCTGCATATATCTTTTGAGATCCTCAGTTTGGCTTTTCTTTCCGAACACCGAACTAAGCATCAGGGGCTACTGTCTATGCGGTAACATTTTTTATATAAGTTTTTGAACACATACCTCAAAGCCCGTTAACAGGCTTGTGCAGGCTTCCGTCAGCCCGCTCTTGGCGGACTGAACCTTCTGAATCACCGCACTCATAACAGTGCGGTGTTCTTTGTCGATGGAGGTGACGTTAAGCGCCTCCAGCAAATTGTCCGGCGCCTCCGGGTGGACGGAAGTCGCCGGCGTTGCGGGCTCGCCCTTCTTATGAAGGCGCCGCTTGTCGGGCTCTGGAACCACTGATGGTTCCGGAGTAGTGTCCGGCCCGGGGCCGGACTTAGATCCCTCCGGGGCTTTACCCCCTTTGGGCTGGGAGTTCGGAAGGTCGCCTTGTGGCGCTTCCAGGACCACCTCCTCCTGGTTTTGTCCCCTACGGGACTCCACCTCAGCGTCGTCTGTAGGGAGAGGGGAGGAGTCCGTCGGAAGTGAAGCGCTATTCACATCCGACGAATTCAGAGATCCGCTCGACGAAGCGCCAAGCTGAGCTCTGGGCGGACTGCATGATTAGCTTCAGTGTTAGAAGCTATCAAATAATAAAGGAGTGCAATAAGTCATTCGGGTAGCCAGACACTTACGATTTTGCCAGGGGCTTGACCCTGGATGGCCAGTCCTCCCCGCCGTCTTCGGCGTCGGGGGCGTGGTCCGGCAGAAGGGACTTCCCCTACTTGGACCCTCCGGCTTACCCAGTTGGGGCGGCCTTTCTCTTATTTCCTCCCCCCGTTGGGGGGGGGGGGAGAGGCATCTTCTTCTTCCTCCTCCTCCTCGTCTTCAGAGGCGGAGGGTGCGTTGGGGCCGTCGGGCAAATCCGACGACACCGGGCGCCGGGAACTCCTTCGGGTCCCCGTGGCCTTCTCCTTGGCCTTCTTCTCCGGCACCACGTGAGGTGCCGGAACCAGTAGCTTTGCTAAGTGTGTGTCTACTGGGCCTTCGGGCAAAGGGGCCGGACAGTCGAACTGTCCGGATGTCCTCTTCCAGTCCTGTCAAAGGAACGGGAGTTTAGATCCCACATAAAAATCACACTATGAAATTTGGGTATCCCGTAAGGGACTAAATGTAAGCTTACTTTGGAGGCTTGACGTTTGGCGCGGAAACCGCGATCCTCGGTGATGGGAGGGGAGACCTCGGAACTCTTGAAAAGCACCTTCCAGGCGTCCTCGTGCATCATTTCAAAGAGCCGGGACAGAGTCTGGTGCCGGGCCGGGTCGAACTCCCACAAATTGAAGTCCCGTCGTTGACACGGGAGGATCCGGCGGAAGAGCATGACCTGGACCACGTTGACAAGCTTGACCTTCTTAGTCACCAGGTCTCAGACACGGGTTTGGAGTCCGGTCACCTCTTCCGGATTGCCCCACGACAGGCTCGTCTCTTTCCAAGATGTGAGCCGGGTGGGGATGCCGGATCGAAATTCAGGGGCCGCTGCCCATTTAGGGTCACGCGGCTCGGTGATAAAAAACCACCCCGATTGCCACCCTTTGATGGTTTCCACGAAGGCACCCTCGAGCCAGGTGACGTTGGCTATCTTGCCCACCATGGCGCCTCCGCATTCCGCCTGTCGGCCTTGCACGACCTTCGGCTTGACGCTGAAGATCTTCAGCCATAGGCCAAAGTGGGGCTGGATGCGGAAGAAGGCCTCGCACACGACGATAAACGCCGAGATATTGAGGATGAAGTTCGGGGCCAGATCGTGGAAGTCCAGGACGTAGTAGAACCTGAGCCCCCGGACGAACGAGTGAAGAGGAAAACCCAGTCCGCGTAGGAAATGGGGAAGAAAAACAACCCTCTCATGGGGCCTGGGGGTGGGGATGAGTTGCCCCACATCTGGAAGCCGGTGCGCGATGTCGTTAGACAAGTATCCGGCCTTCCTCAGGTTTTTGATTTGTCCCTCTGTGACGGAGGAGGCCATCCATCTGCCTCCCGCTCCAGACATGGTTGGAGAAAGATGAGGTGGGAAGTGCGGGCTTGGGTGCTGGAGCTCGACCGCGCAGGGACGGATAAGCAGAGGAGGAAGAGGGCGTGAATGGAAAGGGCGGATTCTTATCCCCTTATATGGGCGGCCAAAACTACGAGCCCCCCACCGGCCTAATAAAACTCGCTTATCTCCCAAGCGCCACGGTTTATGGCGTGGTTGGGTTACCCACACTCGTATTGATGAGAATTCCGAAATAAGGGGACACGATCTCTGCTTTGACAAGACATGCCAAGGAAACCGCCTCGCTAAACGCGCTGAGGTGGAACAATAAAATGAATAAAGAGCCTGGCTGTGGCATGATGTCACGCCACGGAATACGTCAGCAGATCCGATTGATACAAATATTATTCTCTCTACGAAGGAATGTGGGACTTATTTTGCAGAGCCGGACACTACCCTGGTGTTCAAACATCTTCTATGAAATATTCGGAGGAGGAACCCGCCTTGCAATGCCGAAGACAACTTGTGCGCCGGACTCATCGTCATTGAAGCCTGGTTCAGGGGCTACTGAGGGAGTCCTGGATTAGGGGGTGTCCGGATGGCCGGACTAAGACCTTTGGCCGGACTCCCGGACTATGAAGATACAAGATTGAAGACTCCGTCCCATGTCCGATGGGACTTTCCTTGGCGTGGAAGGCAAGCTTGGCGATACGATATGAAGATCTCCTCCCATTGTAACCGACTCTGTGTAACCCTAGCCCTCTCCAGTGTCTATATAAACCGGAGAGTTTTAGTCCGTAGGACGAACAACAATCATACCATAGGCTAGATTCTAGGGTTTAGCCACTCCGATCTCGTGGTAGATCTACTCTTTCACTACCCATATCATCAATATTAATCAAGCAGGAGTAGGGTTTTACCTCCATCGAGAGGGCCCGAACCTGGGTAAAAACATCGTGTCCCTTGTCTCCTGTTACCATCCGCCTAGACGCACAGTTCGGGACCCCCTACCCGAGATCCGCCGGTTTTGACACCGACAATAAGCATTGTCAATCTTTTGATATCAATAAGAGCTTCATTTATATGTGCAAACTAGGTTACAATTTTTTCATGCCTTTGACTTCTTGTGATAATATATTGGCTTTATATTTCATGACTTCTGAAGGGTGCTCTTGTATAACCGTGTCACATGTGCCCCAACTGAGATCAGTGAAAATGGATGACATATACATATACATATACAATGTGTACACATTGTCTCTTTTGTTAGCCAGATTTCAGATTAAGTAACGTCGAGGACGACTTTGTTTTCAAGAAGGGGAGGATGATGAGGACATGGCTACCACAGTTACACCCATATCCCCTACTGTTTTACCTCTTGAAACAGTTGCTAGAGCTCAGATACGCTAATTAAATTATCAGCTACTTTCATTTCTTGGTAATGTTTCTAATGTTCATGAGAATATGAAGCTGCCTAAATTAGATACATTTGTGTTGCTTGCAATTGAAGGGCCTAGCATGGACAAGAAGGTTGAACATTGGAGCATGGTCAAGCACAGAGATGAAGGTGCGTGCGAAGAGAACAAGAACAAGAACGGAGGTTCATGTGGAGATTTCCGGACTTTGAAGCTGCCATGATGACATACAAGATGGTGGACGAAATATACAGGATGGCCTTTCATAAATTTTGTCCATAGCTTATTATTGGTGTTGCGCCACCTTATTTTAGGCCAGGCCCATGTAATCTATTTTTAGAGTCCATATTGTAGGTAAAACGACTTAGGAGGTGTTTTAGTCCCACCTTGCCAAGGGTGGACAAAATCCCCTCTCTTTTCCCTATAAATATAGCCCTTAAGGCATCGTTTAGACTTGGGTTTTATTTAGTTAAAAGTTAGCCATCGCTGCAACTTTGTGTACTTCGTTTGTGTCCAACGACCACACCAAGACCGCTTATGTAACCCCACTTTTATCAATACTTCATCCATATTCGCAATATTTAGATTGCTTAATCATATTCTTGTGTGTTCTTTGATTGCTTGCAGGAATAGACCTTCGCGGTCAGGTTGATCGTGCTCCGGCGTGGTCAATAACCTCTCGAAGTTGGTTTAGCGATTGCTAAGGCGCAACGTCATTGCAAGTTTGTAGTCGGATCGTCAAAGTCGACTCCACCAAATCGATAGTTATCATATCATCGAAAGATCAGGACACCCTCGCCTCTATCAACTTCTGCACCTGTTGTTCAACTACCAGATTGGAACTTGCCTTATTTTGAAATCATGTGTGATGCTAGTGATTATGTTGTTGGTGATGTCCTAGGACAAAGAGTTGATAAGAAACTGAATGTTATCCATTATGCTAGAAAAACTAGACAGTGCTCACCGAAATTATGCTACTACCGAAAAAGAATTTTTAGCAGTTGTGTTTGCTTGTGATAAATTCAAATTCTATATTGTTGATTTTAAAGTAACTATTCACACCGGTCATGTTGCCATACAATATCTTATGGAAAATAAATATGCTAAACCTAGACTCGTTAGGTGGGTTCTTCTACTACAAGAATTTGATTTACATATTACTGATAGAAAAGGAGCTGAGAACCCCGTAGCCGATAACTTATCTAGGTTGGAAAATATTCTTGATGACCCACTACCTATTGATGATAGTTTTCCTGATGAATAACTAGCTGCAATAAATGTTTCTCATAACACTCCTCGATATGCTGACTATGCTAATTACATTGTTGCTAAATATATACCACCTAGTTTCACGTACCAACAAAAGAAAAAATTCTTCTATGATTTAAGACATTAATTTTGAGATGACCCACATCTTTATAAAGAAGGAGTAGATGGCATTATTAGATGTTGTGTACCTGAGCATGAACAAGAACAAATCCTACGGAAATGTCACTCTGAAGCTTATGGAGGGCATCATGCGGGAGATAGAACTGCTCACAAGGTATTGCAATCTAGTTTTTATTGGCCTACTCTCTTCAAGGATGCTCGTAAGTTTGTTTTATCTTGTGATGAATGTCGAAGAATTGGTAATATCGGTAAGCGTCACAAAATGCCTACAAATTATTCACTTGTTGTTGAACCATTTTATGTTTGGGGTTTTGATCATATGGGATCTTTTCCTTCCTCTAATGGGTATACTCATATTTTGGTTGATTTTGATTATGTCACTAAGTTGGTAGAAGCTATTCCAATTAGTAGTGCCCATCACAACACCTCTATTAAAATGCTTAAAGAAGGTTTTTTCCCAAGGTTTGGAGTCCCTAGATATTTAATGGCTGATGGTGGTTCACACTTTATTCATGGTGCTTTTTGTAAAATGCTTGCTAAGTATGATGTTAACCATAGAATTGCATAAGTCTATCATCCTCAATCTAGTGGTCAAGTTGAACTTAGCAATAGAGAAATAAAACTAATATTAAAAAACTGTTAGTAGGTCCCGAAAAAATTGGTCTAAGAAATTAGATGATGCACTTTGTGCCTACAGAACAGATTATAAAAATCCTATGGGTATGTCTCCTTATAAAATGGTTTATGTAAAAGCTTGTCATTTGCCTCTTGAGTTAGAACATAAAGCACATTGGGCAATCAAAGAACTTAACTATGATTTCAAACTTGCCAGTGAAAAGAGGTTATTTGATATTAGCTCACTAGATGAATGGAGAACTCAAGCTTATGAAAATGCCAAATTATTTAAAGAAAAAGTTAAAAGATGGCATGATAAAAGGATCCAAAAGCGGGAAATTAAGGTTGGAGAATATGTTCTTTTGTACAACTCTCGTTTTAGATTCTTTGCAGGAAAACTTCTCTCTAAATGGGAAGGACCATATATTATCGAAGTGGTTTATCGTTCTAGAGCTATCAAAATAAATAATGCCGAAGGTACTAACCCGAAGGTTGTCAATGGACAAAGAATTAAACACTATATCTTAGGTACGCCCATTAATGTTGAAAGCAATATTATTCAAACCATGTGACACCGGAGGAACACATAAAAGAAACCTTCCGGAACACTCCAGAATCCTGAAAAAGAGGTACATGATACGATAAGTAAACGGACTCCAAAAAATCTGCAAAAAATCTGCACCTAGGTGGGTTGTGCACACCTCGGGCACCTTCCCGACTCCGTTTTCCCCTTGTTTTGCTTATTTCCCAAGATAAAAAAATCTTTATATACCCCCCGAATGTATTGACCACCGTATCGCGGAGAAATCGTCTGTTCTTCTTTCTTGCTATTTTCTGATAGATCTGGAAATATTTCATCTCAAGACTCGGAGGGTGAGAGCTATGTTGCTGATTATATTGCAAACCCCAAGGTGTACAGAGATGTGGAACATTAGGTTGGACCATGGAGGAATAAGAAGACAATGATCCGAAAGGGAAGGAAGAGACAAGCTCAGATGAAGATGAAGTTCCACTACCCCAACTTGGGGACATGCACGTGGAATTCAAGAAGTCAAGTCTCCCTAATAAAGCAAAGAAACCTAAGATCCAATTTATCCCTTTCCGTCTTCTGTAGGAAAACACACAAGAATTATGCAAAAAGATATTAACGCTGGAGCAGGAAATTGATGACTTGAGGGAGGAAAATTCCATCCTCAAGCATAAGCTGAGGAGGAAGCGTGATACTACTTCTACATCATCACCGCCACCACCTTCTTCACCACCAAAGGAGATTTGATTATCGGGTATGGGCACTCCCCTTAGCTTGTGCCAAGCTTGGGTGAGGTGCCCCGGTATCATATCACACCACTCTCTTTTGCCTTTATCTATCTTAGTTCGATCTTTAGTTATCTTTTGCATTAGTTGAATAAAAGTTTTGTTCAATCTTTTTCGAGTGTTTTCTTAGTGATCTATCTATCTATGTAATCGTGTGCAAGATATATAATAAAGTTTAGTTCGAGTTTTGCTTTCTTTACTTTTATGTTTCAATAAAAAAAGGAAAATAAATGAAAAAGATCATATGATAATCATATGGTAAGTGATGACACCACACAACGAAAAGTATAAGTAGTAAAATTTATTGGAGATTGATGTCTACTACGCAACTTTATTCTTGTAGAGTCGTGTTGGGCCTCCAAGCGCAGAGTTTTGTAGGACAGTAGCAATTTTCCCTCAAGTGGATGACCTAAGGTTTATCAATCCATGGGAGGTGTAGGATGAAGATGGTCTCTCTCGAGCAACCCTGCAACCAAATAACAAAAAGTCTCTTGTGTCCCCAACACACCAAATACAATGGTAAATTGTATAGGTGCACTAGTTCGGTGAAGAGATGGTAATAAAAGTGTACTAATGTTAGTAGATATTGATTTTGTAATAGGAACAATAAAAAACAGCAAGGTAGCAAGTAACAAAAGTGAGCACAAACGGTATTGAAATGCTTGAAAATAAGGCCTTGGGTCCGTACTTTCGCTAGTGCAATCTCTCAACAATGTTAATATAATTGGATCACATAACCATCCCTCAACGTGCAACGAAGAATCACACCAAAGTTCTTATCTAGCGGAGAACATAAGAAGAAATCGTTTGTAGGGTACGAAACCACCTCAAAGCTATTCCTTCCGATCGATCTATCCAAGAGTTCGTACTAAAATAACACCAAATAATTTCAGATTCATAATACTCAATCCAACACAAAGAACCTCAGAGAGTGCCCCAAGATTTCTACGGAGAAACAAAGACAAGAACAAGCATCAACCCCTATGCATAGATTACCCCAATGTCAGCTCGGGAATCCGCGAGTTGAGTGCCAAAACATATATCAAGTGAATCAATACGATACCCCATTGTCACCACGAGTATTCATATGCAAAACATATATCAAGTGCTCTCAAATCCATAAAAATGTTCATTCCGATAACAACGAAATTTCAAAGGGAAAACTCAATTCATCACAACAAGATAGAGAGGGGAAAACACCATATGATCCGACTATATTAACAAAGCCCGCGATACATCAAGATCGTGACATCTCAAGAACACGACAGAGAGATTAAACACATAGCTACTGGTACAAACCCTCAGCCCCGAGGGTGGACTACTCCCTCCTCATCATGGTGGCTGCCGGGATGATGAAGATGGCCACCGGTGATGATTTCCCCCTCTGGCAGGGTGCCGGAACAGGGTCTAGATTGGTTTCTCGTGGCTACAGAGCCTTGCGGTGGCGGAACTTCTGATCTAGGTTAACTCCGAGGGTTGTTGGAATATTTGGCAATTTATAGGGCAAAGAGGGGGTGCGGGGAGCCACCGAGGTGGGCACAACCCACCTGGGCGCGCCTGGGCCCCCAGGCGCGCCCTGGTGGGTTGTGCCCCCCTCGGGGCACCCCTTGGTGTTTCTCTGGCCCACTAGATGTCTTCTGGTCCATAAAAAAATCACAAAAAGTTTCGCGTTGTTTGGACTCCGTTTGATATTGATTTCCTGCGATGTAAAAAACAAGCAACTGGCACTGGGCACTGGGTCAATAGGTTAGTCCCAAAAAAGATATAAAGTTGCTATAAAATGATTGTAAAACATCCAAGAATGATAATATAACAGCATGAATATGTCACATCCTAGCTAGTCCATGCATTAGTGTGTGCATCATGTTTAAATATCATTTGAATTTGAAATGGGGAAGGACAGAAACCTCCAGAACCCCTTTTAATCCAACTAGGGTTTACTAAAAATTATTTCAATGAACCTGAAATGCCCTTAAAAATGCTCATCACCTTTGCTTTGGTTCAGAGCCTCTGCCAAAAGTGGTGCACCATTTTCTAGGTCATCCTAAGGTCTTTGAATTAATTCATTAGTATTTGAATTTGAGCAGTTCAAATTATATAAAATATTGCAAATGCCCAAATATTCCCAAACAGAAATGTTTCATGTTGGAAATAATCCAACCATGGACCAGGAGCAGTTTGGTGATTTTTGGAGCCATCTAAGTATTTTTAAAAACTCCACAAAGTTGCAGAAAAATAGAAAAGGGAAATAACAGAAAACTTACCTGGCGCCCGCTAACCGGCCCAGCCCAGCGCCGCGCCAGCGAGCTGCTTGCCGGCCAGGCAGGCAGGCAGGTGCCCGACGGCGGCCGCAGCGTGCGCCACGCAGCTGGCCGTCGCCCTGCTTCACCTCCTCGCCTCGTTGCTGGCTTGGATGAACTCCACGTCGAGCCGTGAACCCCCAGGACACCTCCATTCTCCCCCAACTCCTCTCCCTCGCTCTCCCACGCCATGGCCGACGCCATCGCCGCCACCCCCTCGCCGTAGCCACGCCCTCCGTCAACCCCACGCCGTGCCACCGTGTCCAAGAGCTCCGCTACCCTCCTCTCCTTCGAGCAAGCCGAGCCCCGAGTGCTCGCAAGGCTCGAGTCCACCGCATCGACTTCACCCGAGTCCACCGTCGCCGGAGATCCCCTTCAACGCCGTCGTCGCTCCGGCCCGTCCCGGCCGCACCAAGTGTTTCGTCGAGTTCCCTGTGAGCTTAACCATCTTCCCCTCTCTTCCTTTCTTGCCCCCGAGCTGTGTAGTGACCTCCCGGAGCTCAACCGCACCCACCGCCGCGGAGCTCGTCGCCGACGTGCTCCCGGTCACCCTCCGGCCACCACTTGGTGTCCATCGTGCTCACCACGTCACGTAGCACCTAACCAACTACTCCCCGCACCTCACTGACCCCTCTAACCTCAAGTTCGCCTTCGGCCGAACTCCGGCGGCCGCCTAGGTCATCACCGGCGCCAATTCCGGCCACCCCGACCCCAACCGACTCCACCAGAAGCTGCGGCATGTTCCCAGCTATCCATAGCCACCCTCCGCGGCTCGTTTGGTTGCCGAAACAGCCAAACTCACTTCCGCCGCCGCGTCGGGCTCGCCGGCGGCTAGACGCCGGTGCAGCCGACGTTGACTTCGACCACGGTGGGCCCTGGTTGACTCTGATGAGTCAATGACAGGTGGGGCCCAGCCCTGTTAACTAAATAGGTTTAGTTTTAATTAAACTTTAGCTAAACTAATTACCCTGACACCCTGGACCCACAGTCAGGTTTGACCTGGACGTCTCCGTTGACCCTGACGTCATTCTGACGCATGGCTGACGCAATAACTTAATTTCTGGATTTATTCTAATATAGGAAATTCCAGAATATAGTTCAAACTTCAAAAATTCATAACTTTTAATCTGTAACTCCAAATCAAACAAGTTATATATGAAAAATGATCAGAAAAATCCAATCTATCCATCTGTACTGTTTTCATGCATGTTTAAACAAGTTAACTTGCTGTCTAGTGCAAAACATGATAAAGCACTATTTAAGGTCACAAATGTGTTTGGAATTTGAATCTTTGGTTCAAATTAGCTCAAACCCATCTGGTCTTAGTTGCATTAGCCCAACACACTCATATTGCCATGTTTCATGCATGCATCATATTGTCGCACATTGTTTGGTGACGTTGTGTATCGGTGTTCTTTGCGGCAGGTTCTGCCTCCGAGGAGTACCGTGATTACCCTAGCGAAGAATCGTATCCGTGCATCGATCCATCAGGCAAGCAACCAACCATTTGATCATATCGATACAATCCCATGTTCTCGCTCCTGCTCTCTTTTACTGCATTAAGACAACGCGTTTCAAACTGCTGTGTGATACGGTAGTTGAACCCATTTCCTCTGCATGACCTGTCATTGCCACAGTAACTAGATGAAACCCACTAGCATGTGTAGGAGTTGATTGAGCCATATGTATGTGTTGTTCCTACCTTGATATGCCTGCTATGCTTAGAGTCGTGTCAGGTCTGGTTCATCTGGGTGATGGGCTAGAGTGAAACGATCATGCCGATATTGAGAGTGATGTGGTGAACACGATTTGGTAAAGGTATCGATGAGAGGCCATGTAGGAGTACATGGTGGGTTGTTTCATTGAAGCCGACCTTAAGCACTGAGATTTGTATGTGTGATTTAAGAATCAGCTACTACCATGCATTGGGCCCGAAACCAATGGACCCTCTCGGCTTCTTATTCACCCTAGTTCTCTGTCCAGGAGTTGCAAGTAGTTTCTGGTGTTTGTAGCCTACTGGAGGCCGTGGACAGCGCTGACCGTAGGGGTGGGCTGTGATGCGGTAGGTACGTGGCACGGTGTACCGGATACCCGTTAGGTATCTCGGGAACCCTGTACACATCGTTCGGGGCCGTATGGGAAACCTCGGCCGGACTCCCTGCGGATGGAACCTGGATAGGCGATAAACCTGGATTGGAGACTTAGGTGATTAGGTAGGTCGTGGCTGACACCCACGTTGGGCTTCCGCTTGAAGGTTGCCGAGTACATGTCGTGTAAACGACGGTAAGTGGTGAGAGCGTGTATGAAGAAGTACACCCCTGCAGGGTTAACATGATCTATTCGAATAGCCGCGTCCGCGGTGAAGGACTACTTGGTTGCCTATACAGTTCATAGACAAGTAAACTGGATACTACTAAAAGCCTCAAGATAAGCGTGAGTGCCGAGGATGGCCCTCCGTAGGAAGACGGAGGTGGATTCTCGGTAGTGTATTGAAGTGGTGAGTAGTGGACTCGTGTGCGCAAAACCATTTCAAGTTGGAGTCTCGTAGGATAGTTTAGCCAAGAGTCAAAGCTGGCTTGCTGCAATAACTCCACCAACCCTTCTTGATAATGTGCATGTATGTAGGATCTGACGTAAGTCTTGCTGGGTACCTTTGTACTCATGTTGCTATAATTTACATTTTACAGAAGACGCTGCAACCCCTTCTGATGGGTTCTTCGTAGACGTTGACATCGACGAGTAGACTAAGGCCCAGGTGGTGATCCTGAGCACGTGAAGGACCATGTAGTATAGCTAGGCTTTCCAAGCCTCTTTTATTTTACTAGTTGTCTGTACTCAGACAAATTACTTCCGCTGCTGGTTTGTATGACTGTATGACTTGAATGTGGGTCGTGTGACCCGTACTTGTATGTATGTTATGTATGGCTCTCTGAGCCCTTAAATAAAGTACTTGTGTCGTAGAGTCATGTTGTGATGCCTTGTTGTATTTGCACATATCGAGCATATTGTGTGTATGATTGAAATGCTTGGTATGTGTGGGATCTGACTATCTAGTTGTTTATCTTTAGTAGCCTCTCTTACCCGGTTTACCATGGTAGCTTGCTACTGCTCCGGAACACTTAGGCTGGCCGGCATGTGTCCTGCTTCGTTCCTGTGTCTGTCCCTTCAGGGAAATGTCACGCATTGAGTACCGGAGCCCTGTTAGCCCGCTACAGCCCGGTTTACCAGAGTCCTGCTAGCCCAGTGCTACAGCCCGGACCCACTTGCTGATGACCGACACGTTCGATGTTGGGTCATGGATGCCTGTCCCTGTAAGTCTGTGCCACTTTGGGTTTACGACTAGTCATGTCAGCCCGGGCTCCTTATCATATGGATGCTAGCGACATCATCATATACGTGAGTCAAAAGGCGCAAACGATCCCGGGCAAAGGTAAGGCGACACCCGTGGGAATACCGTGCATGAGGCCACAAAGTGATATGAGGTGTTACAAGCTAGATCGATGTGACATTGAGTCGGGGTCCTGACAGTGTTGGTATCAGAGCCGGACTGCGTGTAGGTTCTCCAAGCCAAACTGGTCGATGTTGAGTCTAGAAATGCTTTAGTTATATGTAGGGGAATTGATTGTGGGATGGTACATAAGGCTCTTTTTACTTCTTTACCTCATGGCATTCTGATCTGAGTCAGTCCATTCTTCTACCGGGGATTAAGGATTAGGATCTTCTCTCTCTATCAGGTTCACGTGTTACGAATCAGTAGTACCTTATAGGTTTGATGACTACAAGCCTAGTTCAGTTCTACTACCTTGTTATGCTGATAAGTTGAACCCAGAACCTTGATATGATATTGTTGAGTGTCTATGCAACTTTTTTGATAAATGTCTCAAACCCTTTTTGAGCATTTACAGCCGTTATGCTGTCGAAATTTTGCTAGAAATTCTAATGCCTTTGCATTATGGTTGTGCTTTCAGATGGCCACTCGCGACCAAAATCAAGTGGTTCGCCTGACCCGATGCATTGGTGTGACCGGTCATACGTCTATGTTAGTCCGAGTGATGATCGAGACGGGTTACCGTTGGTATCCCGAATACACGGTCGAAGAGCAGTTTCGAGATTTTAACCAAAGCCAGTATCTTTGCACCGTCCGGATATTTCCCTCTTATCCTGGTTCTACCGAGGCTCTTCACTGTTCCTATGGGCTCGGTGTTACTATTGAGATGGCTGTGCAAGATGCGGCTTATTCTATGATGACCATCATGCGAGTCAGGTCTGGCCTGCTTCGCAACACCGACTTTCGGTATATGCCAGCTTCACTTCCTGGAGCGCACGGTTATCTCCGGGCTATCTATGCTGACCCCAGTCAGGAGGACTCACTAACTCGCACCACTGCTGAGTTGCTCGAGGATAAGGACCGAGAGAATCGGGCCTTGAGAATGGAGCTTTTCAACACCCGCGCTGATCATTGGGCCACCTTGACTCGGTTTGCACCGGCTGTGCAAGCTGGATGCATGGATATGAGAGATCTGTATCCTGTTAGGTCTGCTCTGCCGGACATGATGGATTGGCGTGATGTGGGAGGCATCACCCCACCTCGTGGTCCTCGCAGGCCACCGTTTGTTGGTCCAAGACCTCACCCTAGCCCTTTTGGTCCACAGGCTCCTCAGGACCGTTTGTTTCCGGATGCTCACGTTGAACTTCCAGGCTATGGAGGAGACTTCTATGAGAACTACTACGGAGATGACTGAGATAGTAGTAGTTCCACTAGGTATTGTAATAGTTGTATTTCCACCGTCCTGTGTGACTTGTGGAATATGACTTAGCATGTAGTAATCCCGGGGGTGTAGGAAAAATAATGTATAGGAGCTTGGGATGCCTTTGATGAGATGTAATCCTCCTCTCACCATAGTAGTACTTGTTGGTCTTGTACTAAACCTTGTATGGTGTGTATGACGATGGAATAAAAGAAGTAGTTTCTGTATCTACCATGTCATACGGATGATCATCGTGCATTCCGAGTTGTCCATTACATTCTACATTCTATGTCGGAATCTTGTCATGTTGGACTAAACCATTGTCTTGTTTTCCTAGGATGGTCAACACCCGCAACAACCCTGCTTCCCCAGAGCAGGCCGAAGGCAGCAGAGTTGGGGATACAAATCTGCCTCACCCTCCCTCTCTGGCAGAAGTTATGCTAGAGGCTGAGAGAAACAAGCGGGAGACCAACCGTTTGTTGGAGCGTATTGAACAGAACACAGCACACCATCAGAGGACTAACTTGGTGTCACTCAGTGATTTCATCAAGTTACATCCACCCACGTTCCACCACTCCGTCGAGCCTCTCGACGCTGATGACTGGCTTCGCAGTATTTCTCACAAACTGCGTTCTGCGCTAGTAGCTGAGGCTGACAAGGTCACCTTTGCTGCATATCATCTTGAAGGCCCCGCCAGTCTATGGTGGGAGAATTATGGAGCTATGCGCCCAGCGGACCATGTCACTACTTGGGCTGAATTCAGCGAGGCTTTCCGTGAACACCACATTCCGGAGGGTCTCATGGACCGTAAACGTGAGGAATTTTGCAGTTTCACTCAAGGTCGACTCTCTGTTGACGCTTACAGCAGGGAGTTTGGTAACCTTGCCCGTTATGCGACGGAGGAAGTTTCTACTGATGCCAAGAAGCAAGCAAGGTTCCGTAAGGGACTTAGTCCTGAGCTTCGCCGCGACCTCCGTCTGCATGAGTGCACATCTTTTCAGAAGCTTGTTAACAAGGCCATCAGTGCTGAGACTGGTCAGACTGATTATGAAGCAACACGCAAGCATGGCCGTGACTTGGGTTCCTCATCCGGTGCTGGTCCTCAGAAGCGCCGCGTGTGGGTGCCTAATACTGCCCTGCCACCCAGGTTCACACCGAGGCCATCCTTCCAGGCACCTCGCCCAGCTCAGTCATATGCACCAGCCAAGCCCTATGGTGGTCCAACCAACAATGCTCCCCCACGCACCAGCTCCGTGACTTGTTTCAAGTGTGGGGAATCAGGCCACTATATGCGCGAGTGTCCCCAAACCAACCCCAACCAGACAGCAAAAACTGTTGGCCGCGGCAAGCCGACAGGGAAAGTGTTCCACGCCAAGCCGGCCACCGCTGCACGTGGCCATGTCAACTGTATCTCTGCTGAGGAAGCTCAAGAGGATCCCAACGTCGTTCTCGGTACGCTCCTTGTTAATTGCCACCCGGCATCTGTTCTTTTCGATACAGGAGCATCTCATTCATTTATATCCGAAAGCTATGCTCGTCTGCATAACACCACATTCTGTGAGATGCCCACCTCTATGGTAATTCAAACTCCGGGATCCAAATGGCAAACTTCTAGAGTAAGCCATGGAAACGAAATTCAAGTCGACAGACTTGTTTTTCTCGCATCTTTGATAGCTCTCAAATCTTTGGATATTAATATCATCTTGGGTATGGATTGGATGTCAGCCCATCTTGCCAAAATTGATTGCTTCTCTAGGACTGTTCAACTCACCCATCCTTCGGGGAAGATAGTCAATGTCTTGACCCGAATAGCCAAGCGACAGCTATATTCTCTTAACGCCAGCCCATTGCCAGACCTCGAAGACGTTCCGGTAGTCCGTGACTTTCCGGATGTCTTTCCAGAGGAATTGCCAGGTGTTCCACCTGACAGAGATGTCGAGTTCGTAATAGATCTCATTCCAGGAACTGTCCCGATTTCCAGAAGACCCTACAAGATGGCACCTTTTGAACTAGCCGAGCTTAAGAAACAACTTGATGAGTCCTTGAAAAAGGGTTTCATCCGACCTAGTTCATCTCCTTGGGCTTGCCCCGTCCTCTTCGTCAAGAAGAAGGATGGTACGGACCGGATGGTTGTAGATTATCGACCTGTCAACTTGGTCACAATTAAGAACAAGTATCCGCTCCCCAGGATCAACGACCTGTATGATCAGCTCGCTGGATCCTCAGTCTTCTCTAAAATGGATTTGAGGTTGGGCTACCATCAAATCAAAATCAGAAACGGGGACATTCCGAAAACGGCCTTTGTTACTCGTTATGGCCAATACGAGTACACCGTCATGTCCTTCGGTTTAACCAACGCTCCAGCCACCTTCTCTCGGCTGATGAACTCAATCTTCATGGAGTATTTGGATAAATTCGTCGTGGTTTACCTCGATGATATACTCATCTACTCCAAGAACGAGGAAGAACATGCCGAACACCTAAGGCTAGTGTTGAAGAAACTTCGAGAGCATCGCCTTTATGCCAAATTTTCTAAATGTGAATTCTGGTTGTCAGAAGTGACCTATCTTGGACATGTAATTTCTGGTAAAGGCATTGCTGTTAACCCTGAGCGAGTTCAAGCCGTCCTTAACTGGACTCCACCTGAATCGGTCAAGCAAGTTCGGAGTTTCCTTGGCCTAGCGAGCTATTGTCGTCGCTTTGTCGAGAACTTCTCCAAAGTTGCCAAACCTCTAACTGAACTCCTCAAGAAAGATAAAAAGTTCGAGTGGACTCCACAATGTGAGCACAGTTTCCAGGAACTGAAGAGACGTTTAACCTCTGCTCCCGTACTGGTACCACCGGATTTTTCTAAGGACTTTGTTATCTACTGCGACGCCTCGCGACAAGGACTAGGTTGTATTCTCATGCAAGATCGACACGTAATTGCTTATGCTTCACGGCAATTACACCCACATGAGGAAAACTACCCCACTCATGATCTAGAGCTTGCAGCTGTAGTCCATGCACTCAAAACATGGCGACATTACCTTCTCGGTAATCGTTGCGAAATCTACACTGATCACCAAAGTCTGAAGTATATATTCACCCAACCGGATTTAAATCTCAGGCAAAGACGTTGGGTCGAGTTGATCACAGATTTCGACTTAGGAATAACTTACACCCCAGGGAAAGCCAACGTCATGGCTGATGCGCTAAGTCGTAAATCTTATTGTAACAACCTGATGTTACAACAAAGTCAACCGCTTCTCCATGAGGAATTTCGGAAGCTTAACCTTCACATTGTTCCTCAAGGATTTCTTTCCACCTTGGTGGCGAAACCTACCCTTACGGATCAGATCATCAAAGCACAGAAAGTAGATCCGGGAATTTCCCGCATCAAGAGAAACATCAAGAAAGGAGTTGCGAATTGTTTCTCCATCGATGATCAAGGAGTCGTATACTTCGGGAATCGGCTAGTGGTCCCCAAGGTGCGAAACCTGAGGCGATTGATCCTTAAGGAAGCTCATGAATCTCCTCTCACTATTCATCCCGGTAGCACTAAGATGTATCAGGACCTACGCCAGAGGTTCTGGTGGACTAGGATGAAGAGAGAAATTGCTCAGTATATTGCTAATTGCGACGTCTGCCGTCGTGTAAAAGCAGAGCATCAACGGCCTGCTGGCACCCTTCAACCCCTAGCTATTCCTGAATGGAAATGGGATAAAATTGGTATGGACTTCATTACCGGTTTTCCCAGGACCAAGAGAGGGAATAATGCTATCTTCGTCGTTGTCGATCGTCTTTCCAAAGTGGCCCATTTCTTACCTGTTCGTGAGAGTATAACTGCTAGTCAGTTAGCAGACTTGTACATCTCCCGAATAGTGTCTCTCCATGGTGTTCCTTTGGAAATTAACTCGGATCGAGGAAGTCTTTTCACCTCTCGATTTTGGGAAAGTTTCCAAAATGCTATGGGAACCCGCCTTTCTTTTAGTACCGCTTTCCACCCTCAATCAAGTGGTCAAGTGGAACGCGTCAACCAGATTCTAGAAGACATGCTTCGAGCTTCTGTTATCTCATTCGGAATGGAGTGGGAGAAATGCCTTCCATTTGCCGAATTTGCTTATAACAACAGCTATCAATCCAGCTTGGGCAAAGCCCCTTTTGAAGTTCTCTATGGACGAAGGTGTCGAACGCCTCTTAACTGGTCAGAAACCGGGGAACGACAATTCTTTGGCCCGGATATGATTCAGGAAGCAGAAGAGCAAGTTCGCATCGTTCGTGAAAAGTTGAAAACAGCCCAATCTCGTCAAAAGAGTCAATATGACCGAAAACATAAGGCTATGACTTTTGAGGTTGACGAGAAGGCTTACCTTCGGGTTACTCCTCTGAAGGGAACCCATCGCTTCGGTATCAAGGGCAAATTGGCTCCTCGTTACATTGGACCCTTTCGCATTCTCGCAAAACGAGGGGAAGTTGCCTACCAATTGGAACTACCTCCACATCTCTCCAGAGTCCACGATGTCTTCCATGTTTCTCAACTCAGGCGTTGCTTCTCGGATCCTATCCGTGGAGTGGACCACGAAACACTTGATCTCCAAGATAATCTCACGTATCGAGAGTACCCCGTTCGTATCCTCGATCAAGCTGAGCGTACCACTCGACGTCATAATATCAAGTTTCTCAAGGTTCAATGGTCGCACCATTCTGAGAATGAAGCAACTTGGGAAAGGGAGGATCGTCTTCGACTCGAGTATCCCGCCTTCTTCCCGGAGGAACCCAAATCTCGGGACGAGATTCTTTTGAGTGGGGGTGAGTTGTCACATCCTAGCTAGTCCATGCATTAGTGTGTGCATCATGTTTAAATATCATTTGAATTTGAAATGGGGAAGGACAGAAACCCCCAGAACCCCTTTTAATCCAACTAGGGTTTACTAAAAATTATTTCAATGAACCTGAAATGCCCTTAAAAATGCTCATCACCTTTGCTTTGGTTCAGAGCCTCTGCCAAAAGTGGTGCACCATTTTCTATGTCATCCTAAGGTCTTTGAATTAATTCATAAGTATTTGAATTTGAGCAGTTCAAATTATATAAAATATTGCAAATGCCCAAATATTCCCAAACAGAAATGTTTCATGTTGGAAATAATCCAACTATGGACCAGGAGCAGTTTGGTGATTTTTGGAGCCATCTAAGTATTTTTAAAAACTCCACAAAGTTGCAGAAAAATAGAAAAAGGGAAATAACAGAAAACTTACCTGGCGCCAGCTAACCGGCCCACCTGCCGGCCCAGCCCAGCGCCGCGCCAGCGAGCTGCTTGCCGGCCAGGCAGGCAGGCAGGTGCCCGACGGCGGCCGCAGCGTGCGCCACGCAGCTGGCCGTCGCCCTGCTTCACCTCCTCGCCTCGTTGCTGGCTTGGATGAACTCCACGTCGAGCCGTGAACCCCCAGGACACCTCCATTCTCCCCCAACTCCTCTCCCTCGCTCTCCCACGCCATGGCCGACGCCATCGCCGCCACCCCCTCGCCGTAGCCACGCCCTCCGTCAACCCCACGCCGTGCCACCGTGTCCAGGAGCTCCGCCACCCTCCTCTCCTTCGAGCAAGCCGAGCCCCGAGCGCTCGCAAGGCCCGAGTCCACCGCATCGACCTTCGCCCGAACCGCCGTCGCCGGAGATCCCCTTCAACGCCGTCGTCGCTCCGGCCCGTCCCCGGCCGCACCAAGTGTTTCGTCGAGTTCCCTGTGAGCTTAACCATCTTCCCCTCCCTTCCTTTCTTGCCCCCGAGCTGTGTAGTGACCTCCCGGAGCTCAACCGCACCCACCGCCGCGGAGCTCGTCGCCGACGTGCTCCCGGTCACCCTCCGGCCACCACTTGGTGTCCATCGTGCTCACCACGTCACGTAGCACCTAACCAACTACTCCCCGCACCTCACCGACCCCTCTAGCCTCAAGTTCGCCTTCGGCCGAACTCCGGCGGCCGCCTAGGTCGTCGCCGGCGCCGATTCCGGCCGCCCCGACCCCAACCGACTCCACCAGAAGCTGCGGCATGTTCCCAGCTATCCATAGCCACCCTCCGCGGCTCGTTTGGTTGCCGAAACGGCCAAACTCACTTCCGCCGCCGCGTCGGGCTCGCCGGCGGCTAGACGCCGGTGCAGCCGACGTTGACTTCGACCACGGTGGGCCCTGGTTGACTCTGATGAGTCAATGACAGGTGGGGCCCAGCCCTGTTAACTAAATAGGTTTAGTTTTAATTAAACTTTAGCTAAACTAATTACCCTGACACCCTGGACCCACAGTCAGGTTTGACCTGGACGTCTCCGTTGACCCTGACGTCATTCTGACGCATGGCTGACGCAATAAATTAATTTCTGGATTTATTCTAATATAGGAAATTCCAGAATATAGTTCAAACTTCAAAAATTCATAACTTTTAATCTGTAACTCCAAATCAAACAAGTTATATATGAAAAATGATCAGAAAAATCCAATCTATCCATCTGTACTGTTTTCATGCATGTTTAAACAAGTTAACTTGCTGTTTAGTGCAAAACATGATAAAGCACTATTTAAGATCACAAATGTGTTTGGAATTTGAATCTTTGGTTCAAATTGGCTCAAACCCATCTGGTCTTAGTTGCATTAGCCCAACACACTCATATTGCCATGTTTCATGCATGCATCATATTGTCGCACATTGTTTGGTGATGTTGTGTATCGGTGTTCTTTGCGGCAGGTTCTGCCTCCGAGGAGTACCGTGATTACCCTAGCGAAGAACCGTATCCGTGCATCGATCCATCAGGCAAGCAACCAACCATTTGATCATATCGATACAATCCCATGTTCTCGCTCCTGCTCTCTTTTACTGC
Source organism: Triticum aestivum (assembly GCF_018294505.1). Taxonomy (NCBI): domain Eukaryota; kingdom Viridiplantae; phylum Streptophyta; class Magnoliopsida; order Poales; family Poaceae; genus Triticum; species Triticum aestivum. The sequence continues at coordinate 390,210,062 of NC_057798.1, read as the reverse complement.
ATTAAGACAACGCGTTTCAAACTGCTGTGTGCTACGGTAGTTGAACCCATTTCCTCTGCATGACCTGTCATTGCCACAGTAACTAGATGAAACCCACTAGCATGTGTAGGAGTTGATTGAGCCATATGTATGTGTTGTTCCTACCTTGCTATGCCTGCTATGCTTAGAGTCGTGTCAGGTCTGGTTCATCTGGGTGATGGGCTAGAGTGAAATGATCATGCCGGTATTGAGAGTGATGTGGTGAACACGATTTGGTAAAGGTATCGATGAGAGGCCATGTAGGAGTACATGGTGGGTTGTTTCATTGAAGCCGACCTTAAGCACTGAGATCTGTATGTGTGATTTAAGAATCAGCTACTACCATGCATTGGGCCCGAAACCAATGGACCCTCTCGGCTTCTTATTCACCCTAGTTCTCTGTCCAGGAGTTGCAAGTAGTTTCTGGTGTTTGTAGCCTACTGGAGGCCGTGGACAGCGCTGACCGTAGGGGTGGGCTGTGATGCGGTAGGTACGTGGCACGGTGTACTGGATACCCGTTAGGTATCTCGGGAACCCTGTACACATCGTTCGGGGCCGTATGGGAAACCTCGGCCGGACTCCCTGCGGATGGAACCTGGATAGGCGATAAACCTGGATTGGAGACTTAGGTGATTAGGTAGGTCGTGGCCGACACCCACGTTGGGCTTCCGCTTGAAGGTTGCCGAGTACATGTCGTGTAAACGACGGTAAGTGGTGAGAGCGTGTATGAAGAAGTACACCCCTGCAGGGTTAACATGATCTATTCGAATAGCCGCGTCCGCGGTAAAGGACTACTTGGTTGCCTATACAGTTCATAGACAAGTAAACTGGAAACTACTAAAAGCTTCAAGATAAGCGTGAGTGCCGAGGATGGCCCCTCCGTAGGAAGGCGGAGGTGGATTCTCGGTTGTGTATTGAAGTGGTGAGTAGTGGACTCGTGTGCGCAAAACCATTTCAAGTTGGAGTCTCGTAGGATAGTTTAGCCAAGAGTCAAAGCTGGCTTGCTGCAATAACTCCACCAACCCTTCTTGATAATGTGCATGTATGTAGGATCTGACGTAAGTCTTGCTGGGTACCTTTGTACTCATGTTGCTATAATTTACATTTTACAGAAGACGCTGCAACCCCTTCTGATGGGTTCTTCGTAGACGTTGACATCGACGAGTAGACTAAGGCCCAGGTGGTGATCCTGAGCACGTGAAGGACCATGTAGTATAGCTAGGCTTTCCAAGCCTCTTTTATTTTACTAGTTGTCTGTACTCAGACAAATTACTTCCGCTGCTGGTTTGTATGACTGTATGACTTGAATGTGGGTCGTGTGACCCGTACTTGTATGTATGTTATGTATGGCTCTCTGAGCCTTTAAATAAAGTACTTGTGTCGTAGAGTCATGTTGTGATGCCTTGTTGTATTTGCACATATCGAGCATATTGTGTGTATGATTGAAATGCTTGGTATGTGTGGGATCTGACTATCTAGTTGTTTATCTTTAGTAGCCTCTCTTACCGGGAAATGTCTCCTAGTGTTTCCATTGAGCCATGGTAGCTTGCTACTGCTCCGGAACACTTAGGCTGGCCGGCATGTGTCCTTCTTCGTTCCTGTGTCTGTCCCTTCGGGGAAATGTCACGCATTGAGTACCGGAGCCCTGTTAGCCCGCTACAGCCCGGTTTACCGGAGTCCTGCTAGCCCAGTGCTACAGCCCGGACCCACTTGCTGATGACCGACACGTTCGATGCTGGGTCATGGATGCCTGTCCCTGTAAGTCTGTGCCACTTTGGGTTTACGACTAGTCATGTCAGCCCGGGCTCCTTATCATATGGATGCTAGCGACATCATCATATACGTGAGTCAAAAGGCGCAAACGGTCCCGGGCAAAGGTAAGGCGACACCCATGGGAATACCGTGCGTGAGGCCGCAAAGTGATATGAGGTGTTACAAGCTAGATCGATGTGAGATTGAGTCGGGGTCCTGACAGAATACTTCATAAATTATACATACGTTGGAGATGTATCATCATCCCAAGCTTAATTCGTACTCGTCCTCGAGTAGGTAAATGATAAAAGAAATAATATATGAAGTGTGAATGCTAGCAAAGTGCATAAGTTTGATCAATGATAATTTCAATCACATTTCCTACCATCATAATAGCAATTCTTTCTCATAAAACTCATCATGGTAAAGTAGCAACCAATTCACATGTCAAGGTTCAAACTATGAATTCTCTTGAAACTCAACAACCTATGTTCTCAGTCACCAAACAATTGCAATTCAACTTATTCAACAGAGTCTAAGTAAGAGCTCCACATACTCAACCATCATATATTCTTCTATGATTGTTAACACTCACCACATACACATGAGCAAAAAGTTTCAACCGGACACATAGAAAGATAGGGGCTCATAATTTCGCTTACCAACGTATTCACCTCAAGGGTGATGTCAAGAATAATAACTCATGCTACCCATATCCAACTGGATATATGTGCCTATATCTTTCCTCACCAGATGATGCTTGCCAGAAGAGAAAAATAAAAAGAAATAGAGAGAAAACTTTGACTCTTGCATGAAAGTAAATACATAAAAGTAAAAGGTAGGCCCTTTGCAGAAGGAAGTGGAGGTTGTCGTGCGCTTTTTGTTTGTATACTCAACCCCTTAGTGCAAAAGAACGTCACGTTATATTTCCCTTTATGATAGCAACCTTTATTATGCAGTCTGTCGCATTTATACTTTGCCATCACAAGTTTGTACAACGCTCAATTTTCTCTTACACTAAATGCTATAACACTTCTAGAAGCAATTTTTATTGCCTTATTGCACCGATGACAACTTACTTGAAGGATCTTACTCAATCCTTAGGTAGGTATGGTGGACTCTTGAAAATAAGATTTTGGTTTAAGGTTTTTTGGATGCACAAGTAATAGCTCTACTTGGTACGAAATTTTTGGCTAGCAAAGATGGGGGGCAAGCACCACATGTTGAAAGATCTATGACAATATAACTTCTATGTGAATATGACCAAACATAAATCATTATGTTGTCTTCCTTGTCCAACGTCAACAATTTTGGCATATAATATTTTGATGGGGGCTCACAATCACAAAAGATTTCCAAGATAATGTATTTGCATGTGAAAGTTCCCTTCCTTCTACTAATCATTCATGAATTGCTTGTATAAACGACATCGGAGGGCTGCGACAGCCTTGTTGACGTTAGCGGCTCCTACACCGTCAGGCCTCACAAGGCCATGTTGGTAGTGGCTATGGCGGCAGTCCGCATAGCACAACCTACGTCGGACAAGGTTGTCGCGACCCTCCGATGTCGTTCCGCCACTGGAGGGACAACGATGATGACGACGATGATAACAACAACACCGATGGAGACGGTGGTGCGGCAGGGGAGGGCGGCCACGCGTATGGGGTGTTCGTCTAGTATACGGTTTAGATTTTTTTTGTTAAACCGTCGAAATATCGACCTTTTATGTAAAATATGTCCGAACTTCGATGAAATCTGCCCGGTTTAAACGAACTTCGTCCGGTTAGTTCGAATTGTTGGCCAGATGTATGTGGTAGCATTGGATGGTGGCCTTCCACATATGTTATCTGCGGACAGGCCCTCGCTATCCGCGGACGGATGCCAGAGGATATTTGTGGGTTGCCGTTTGAGATGCCCTAAGCCCGACAAGAAAAGGAGGGCCTTCAGATTAAGATTAAAATGTTTTGTCAAGTGAATGGCTTTATAGGTTGGCTTTCAAAGAGGATGGATTGTAGATACACTTATTGTGTAACAAATATCTACATTCTGAGACTTTGTCCCAAGTTACGACACATCCAAATTACTCTTCTTTTTGGAAGGGTTTGATGAGGACAAATGTTGCCTTCTCCAATAGGGACAAGTTGGAAATAATCAGACCACACAACTTTTGGGAGGATATTTGATTTGGGGTGTGTCTTCATAATATTGTGAAGAGGATCTACAACCGGACCCCCACCCCCAAACTGTCTTGAGGAGGATATGGGGATGCTCGGGCGTCTCCGGACAGTACGCCACATACAATTTGACCCACTGTGGACCACATTTTATTTTTCTTTAGTTTTTCTTTCTTTTTTCTTTCTCTCAATACTATAGATCCAAACAATGACCGCTTTCTCGAAACGGGCCTTCATCCCCGCTTTATACATAAAGTAACAATCGAAGAAAGCACATGATCGAACAATACAAGGTGATGAGGTAACCCTCTTACAACGCAAATCCCAGGATAATTGGATCATATAGAATGCACGTGACTACGCGGACATCAAGGAGCAAAGGAAGATCTAAACACACCATTATGCTATGAACTAGTACACCTAAGCTCCACAACAATGCCCTCAAGAAGGAGAATGACGCAGAGCATCATCACTGCCGAGTCTGCAATGGATAAAGGTCTTCACGCGGAGCCCTGACACGATGAGAAGAACCACGACAACGCCTTCAAGAAAAGCGTGGCACCAACGGGCGTCGTCATCAGCGAGGCCGTCGGGACAAACGCGACGAGGTCAGATCCCCGGCTTAGAATCAGGGTAACACCACTGTGAGACCAGAGAGCACGCCCGAACCACCACTGATACCATCTCCTACCACCCACACAACCAGGAAGGAGAGCCACCACCGCTGGGATGGTACCCACTGAAGAGCAAACCATGCGGACTACCATCCGGGGCCTCCACCCCGGCATCCCTGTGGCCAGACACTGTGAAGGAAATATGCCCTAGAGGCAATAATAAAGTTATTATTTATTTCCTTATATCATGATAAATGTTTATTATTCATGCTAGAATTGTATTAACCGGAAACATAATACATGTGTGAATATATAGACAAACATAGTGTCACTAGTATGCCTCTACTTGACTAGCTCGTTTATCAAAGATGGTTATGTTTCCTATATGGACAAAAGAGTTGTCATTTGATTAACGGGATCACATCATTAGGAGAATGATGTGATTGACTTGACCCATTCCGTTAGCTTAGCACTTGATCGTTTAGTATGTTGCTATTGCTTTCTTCATGACTTATACATGTTCCTGTAACTATGAGAATTATGCAACTCCCGTTTACCGGAGGAACACTTTGGGTACTACCAAACATCACAACGTAACTGGGTGATTATAAAGGAGTACTACAGGTGTCTCCGAAGGTACATGTTGAGTTGGCGTATTTCGAGATTAGGTTTTGTCACTCCGATTGTCGGAGAGGTATCTCTGGGCCCTCTCGGTAATGCACATCACTATAAGCCTTGCAAGCGATGTAGCCAATGAGTTGGTTACGAAATGATGCATTACATAACGAGTAAAGAGACTTGCCGGTAACGAGATTGAACTAGGTATTGGATACCAACGACCGAATCTCGGGCAAGTAACATACCAATGACAAAGGGAACAAAGTATGTTGTTATGCGGTTTGACCGATAAAGATCTTCGTAGAATATGTAGGAGCCAATATGGGCATCCAGGTTCCGCTATTGGTTATTGACCAAGAATAGTTCTAGGTCATGTCTACATAGTTCTCGAACCCGTAGGGTCCGCACACTTAAGGTTTCAATGATAGTTATATTATGAGTTTATGAGTTTTGATGTACCGAAGGAGTTCGGAGTCCCGGATGAGATCGGGGACATGACGAGGAGTCTCGAAATGGTCGAGACATAAAAATCTATATATTGGATGACTATATTCGGAGTTCGGAAAGGTTCCAAGTGATTCGGGTATTTTTCGGAGTACCGGAGAGTTACGGGAATTCGCTGGGGAGTATATGGGCCTTATTGGGCCATACGGGAATAGAGGAAAGAGACCGAAAGGAAGGAGGCGCGCAGCCCCCCTCTGGTCTGAATTGGACAAGGCGTGCGGCCCCTCTTTCCTTCCTCCTCTCCCCCTCTTTCCCCCTTCTCCTACTCAAACAAGGAAGGAGGGAGTCCTACTCCCGGTGGGAGTAGGACTCCCCTTGGCGCGCCCCCTCCTAGGCCGGCCGCACCTCCCCCTCCCTCCTTTATATACGGGGCAGGGGGGCACCCCATGACACACAAGTTGATCTAGGGATCGTTCCTTAGCCGTGTGCGGTGCCCCCCTCCATCATATTCCACCTCGGCCATATCGTCGCGGAGTTTAGGCGAAACCCTGCGCCGGTAGAACATCATCATCGTCACCACGCCGTCGTGCTAACGGAACTCATCCCCGAAGCTTTGCTGGATCGGAGCCCGGGGGTCGTCATCGAGCTGAACGTGTGCTGAACTCGGAGGTGTCGAACGTTCGGTGCTTGGATCGGTCGGATCGTGAAGACGTACGACTACATCAACCGCGTTATCATAACGCTTCCGCTTACGGTCTACGAGGGTACATGGACGAACACTCTCCCCTCTCGTTGCTATGCCATCACCATGATCTTGCGTGTGCGTAGTAATTTTTTTTAAAATTACTACGTTCTCCAACAGTGGCATCCGAGCCTGGTTTTATCCGTAGATGTCATATGCACGAGTAGAACACAAGTGAGTTGTGGGCGATATAAGTCATACTGCTTACCAGCATGTCATACTTTGGTTCGGCGGTATTGTGAGATAAAGCGGCCCAGACCGACATTACGCGTACGCTTACGCGAGACTGGTTTCACCGCTACGAGCACTCGTTGCTTAAAGGTGACCGGCGGGTGTCTGTCTCTCTCACTTTAGCTGAATCGAGTGTGGCTACGCCCGGTCCTTGCGAAGGTTAAAACAACACCAACTTTACAAACTATCATTGTGGTTTTTGATGCGTAGGTAAGAACGGTTCTTGCTAAGCCCGTAGCAGCCACGTAAAACTTGCAACAACAAAGTTATCGGCAACTGGTAGGAGCCATATGGTTGTCGTGATGCTATATTTTATTGTATGAGATATGGTCAAGACGTGATGCTATATTTTATTGTATGAGATGATCATGTTTTGTAACCGAAGTTATCGGCAACTGGCAGGAGCCATATGGTTGTCGCTTTATTGTATGAAATGCAAATGCCCTGTAATTGCTTTACTTTATCACTAAGCGGTAGTGACAGTCGTAGAAGCAATAGTTGGCGAGACGACAACGAAGCTACGATGAAGATCAAGGTGTCGCGCCGGTGACGATGGTGATCATGACGGTGCTTCGGAGATGGAGATCACAAGCACAAGATGATGATGGCCATATCATATCACTTATATTGATTGCATGTGATGTTTATCCTTTATGCATCTTGTCTTGCTTTGATTGACGGTAGCATTTTAAGATGATCTCTCACTAAAATTATCAAGAAGTGTTCTCCCTGAGTATGCACCGTTGCCAAAGTTCGTCGTGCCCATACACCACGTGATGATCGGGTGTGATAAGCTCTACGTCCATCTACAACGGGTGCAAGACAGTTTTGCACACGCGGAATACTCAGGTTAAACTTGACGAGCCTAGCATATGCAGATATGGCCTCGGAACACGGAGACCGAAAGGTCGAGCGTGAATCATATAGTAGATATGATCAACATAATGATGTTCACCATTGAAAACTACTCCATCTCACGTGATGATCGGTTATGGTTTAGTTGATTTGGATCACGTGATCACTTAGATGACTAGAGAGATGTCTGTCTAAGTGGGAGTTCTTAAGTAATATGATTAATTGAACTTAAATTTATCATGAACTTAGTCCTGTTAGTATTTTGCAAATTATGTTGTAGATCAATAGCTTGCGTTGTTGCTTTCATATGTTTATTTTGATATGTTCCTAGAGAAAATTGTGTTGAAAAATGTTAGTAGCAATTATGCGGATTGGATCCGTGATCTGAGGTTTATCCTCATTGCTGCGCAGAAGAATTATGTCCTTGATGCACCGCTAGGTGACAAACCTATTGCAGGAGCAGATGCAGACGTTATGAACGTTTGGCTGGCTCAATATGATGACTACTTGATAGTTTAGTGCACCATGCTTAACGGCTTAGAATCGGGACTTCAAAGACGTTTTGAATGTCATGGACCACATGAGATGTTCCAGGAGTTGAAGTTAATATTTCAAGCAAATACCCGAGTTGAGAGATATGAAGTCTCCAACAAGTTCTATGGCTAAAAGATGGAGGAGAATCGCTCAACTAGTGAGCATGTGCTCAGATTGTCTGGGTACTACAATCGCTTGAATCAAGTGGGAGTTAATCTTCCAGATAAGATAGTGATTGACAGAATTCTCTAGTCACCATCACCAAGTTAGTAGAACTTTGTGATGAACTATAGTATGCAAGGGATGAAGAAAACGATTCCCGAGCTCTTCGTGATGCTGAAATCAACGAAGGTAGAAATCAAGAAAGAGCATCAAGTGTTGATGATTGACAAGACCACTAGTTTCAAGAAAAGGGCAAAGGGAAAGAAAGGGAACTTCAAGCAGAATGGCAAGCAAGTTGTCACTCCCGCGAAGAAGCCCAAAGCTGGACCAAAGCCTGAAACTGAGTGATTATACTACAAAGGAAATGGTCACTAGAAGCGGAAATGCCTTGAATATTTGGTGGATAAGAAGGATGGCAAACTGAACAAGGGTATATTTGATATACATGTTATTGATGTGTACCTTACTAGTGTTTATAGTAACCCATAAGTATTTGATACTTGTTCGGTTGCTAAGATTAGCACCTCGAAACAGGAGTTACAGAATAAACAGAAACTAGTTGAGGGTGAAGTGACGATGTGTGTTGGAAGTGGTTCCAAGATTGATATGATCATCATCATCACACTCCCTATACTTTCGGGATTAGTGTTGAACCTACATAAATGTTATTTGGTGTTTGCGTTGAGCATGAATATGATTTGGTCATGTTTATTGCAATACGGTTATTCATTTAAAATCAGAGAATAATTGGTGTTCTGTTTAAATGAATAAAACCTTTGATGGTCATACACCCAATGAAAATAGTTTGTTATATCTCGATCGTAGTGATACACATATTCATAATATTGATGCCAAAAGATGCAAAGTTGATAATGATAGTGCAACTTATTTGTGGCACTGCCGTTTGGGTCATATCGGTGTAAAGCGCATGAAGAAACTCCATAAAGATGGATTTTCGGAATCACTTGGTTATGAATCATTTGATGCTTGCGAACCGTGCCTTTTGGGCAAGATGACTAAAAACTCCGTTCTCCGGAACAATGGAACAAGCTACTGACTTATTGGAAATAATACATAACGATGTATGCGATCCAATGAGTGTTGATGCTCGTGGCAAGTATCGTTATTTTCTGACCTTCACAAAATGATTTGAGCAGATATGGGTATATCTACTTGATAAAACATAAGTCTGAAATAATTGAAAGGTTCAAAGAATTTCAGAGTGAAGTGGAAAAATCATCGTAACAAGAAAATAAAATTTCTACGATCTGATCGCGGAGACGAATATTTGAGTTACGAGTTTGGTCTTCAATTAAAACAATGTGGAATAGTTTCACAGCTCACGCCATCTGGCACACCACAATGTAATGGTGTGTCCGAATGTCGTAATCGTACTTTACTAGATATGGTGCGATCTATGATGTCTCTTATCGGTTTACCACTATAGTTTTGGGGTTATGCATTAGAGACAGCTGCATTCACGTTTAATAGGGCACCATCTAAATCCGTTGAGACGACACCGTATGAACTATGGTTTAGCAGTAAACCTAAGCTGTCGTTTCTTAAAGCTTGGAGTTGCGATGCTTATATGAAAAAGGTTTTCAACCTGATAAGCTCGAACCCAAATCGGGGAAGTGCGTCTTCATAGAATACCCAAAGGTAACTATTGGGTACACCTTCTATCACAGATCCGAAGGCAAGTTATTCGTTGCTAAGATGGATCCTTTCTAGAGAAGAAGTTTCTCTCGAAAGAAGTGAGTGGGAGGAAAGTAGAACTTGATGAGGTAATTGTACCTTCTCCCTTATTGGAAAGTAGTTCATCACAGAAATCAGTTCCAGTGATTACTACACCAATTAGTGAGGAAGTTAATGATGATGATCATGAAACTTCAGATCAAGTTGCTACCAAACCTTGTAGGTCTTCCAGAGTAAGATCCGCACCAGAGTGGTACGGTAATCCTATTCTGGAAGTCATGTTACTTGACCATGATGAACCTACAAACTATGAGGAAGCGATGATGAGCCCGGATTCCGCAAAATGGCTAGAAGCCATGAAATCTGAGATGGGATCCATGTATGAGAACAAAGTATGGACTTTGATTGACTTGCTCAATGATCAGCAAGCCATGTTAAATAAATGGATCTTCAAGAGGAAGACGGACACTGATAGTAGTGTTACTATCTACAATGCTCGACTTGTTGCAAAAGGTTTTCGACAAGTTCAAGGTGTTGAATACGATGAGATTTTCTCACTCGTAACGATGCTTAAGTCTGTCCGAATCATGTTAGCAATTGCCACATCTTATGAAATCTGGCAAATGGATGTCAAAACTGCATTCCTTAATGGATTTATTAAAGAAGAGTTGCATATGATGCAACCAGAAGGTTTTGTCAATCCTAAAGATGCTAACAAAGTGTGCAAGCTCCAGCAATCCATCAATGGACTGGTGCAAGCATCTCGGAGTTGGAATATACGCTTTGATGAGTTGATCAAAGCATATGGTTTTATACAGACTTTTGGAAAGGCCTGTATTTACAAGAAAGTGAGTGGGAGCTCTGTAGCATTTCTGATATTATATGTGCAAAACATATTGTTTATTGGAAATGATATAGAATTTCTGGATAGCATAAAAGGATACTTGGATAAAAAGTTTTTCAATGAAAGACCTCGGTGAAGCTGCTTACACATTGAGCATCAAGATCTATATAGATAGATCAAGACGCTTGATAAGATTTTTCAATGAGTACATACCTTGATAAATTTTTGAAATAGTTCAAAATGGAACAGTCAAAGAAGGAGTTCTTGCCTGTGTTACAAGGTGTGAAGTTGAGTAAGACTCAAGACCCGACCATTGCAGAAAATAGAAAGAGAATGAAAAGTCATTCCCTATGCCTCAGTCATAGGTTCTATAAAGTATGCTATGCTGTGAACCAGACCTATTGTATACCTTGCTCTGTGTTTGGCAAAGGAATACAATTTTGATCTAATAGTAGATCACTGGACAGCGGTCAAGAATATCCTTAGTGAGGACCAAGGAAATACTTCTCGATTATGGAGGTGATAAAAAGGCCCGTTGTAAAAAGTTACATCGGTGCAAGCTTTTACACCGATCCAGATGACTCTAAATCTCAATCTGGATACATATTGAAAGTGGGAGCAATTAGCTAGAGTAGCTCCATGCAGAGCATTGTAGACATAGAATATTTGCAAAATACATACGGCTCTGAATGTGACAGACCCGTTGACTAAGCCTCTCTCACAAGCAAAACATGATCATACCTTAGTACTCTTTGGGTGTTAATCACATAGCGATGTGAACTAGATTATTGACTCTAGTAAACCCTTTGGGTGTTGGTCACATGACGATGTGAACTATGGGTGTTAATCACATACAGATGTGAATATTGGTGTTGAATCACATGATGATGTGAACTAGATTATTGACTCTAGTGCAAGTGGGAGACTGAAGGAAATATGCCCTAGAGGCAATAATAAAGTTATTATTTATTTCCTTATATCATGATAAATGTTTATTATTCATGCTAGAATTGTATTAACCGGAAACATAATACATGTGTGAATATATAGACAAACATAGTGTCACTAGTATGCCTCTACTTGACTAGCTCGTTTATCAAAGATGGTTATGTTTCCTAGCTATGGACAAAAGAGTTGTCATTTGATTAACGGGATCACATCATTAGGAGAATGATGTGATTGACTTGACCCATTCCGTTAGCTTAGCACTTGATCGTTTAGTATGTTGCTATTGCTTTCTTCATGACTTATACATGTTCCTGTAACTATGAGAATTATGCAACTCCCGTTTACCGGAGGAACACTTTGGGTACTACCAAACGTCACAACGTAACTGGGTGATTATAAAGGAGTACTACAGGTGTCTCGGAAGGTACATGTTGAGTTGGCGTATTTCGAGATTAGGTTTTGTCACTCTGATTGTCGGAGAGGTATCTCTGGGCCCTCTCGGTAATGCACATCACTATAAGCCTTGCAAGCGATGTAGCCAATGAGTTGGTTACGAAATGATGCATTACATAACGAGTAAAGAGACTTGCCGGTAACGAGATTGAACTAGGTATTGGATACCAACGACCGAATCTCGGGCAAGTAACATACCAATGACAAAGGGAACAAAGTATGTTGTTATGCGGTTTGACCGATAAAGATCTTCGTAGAATATGTAGGAGCCAATATGGGCATCCAGGTTCCGCTATTGGTTATTGACCAAGAATAGTTCTAGGTCATATCTACATAGTTCTCGAACCCGTAGGGTCCGCACGCTTAAGGTTTCAATGACAGTTATATTACGAGTTTATGAGTTTTGATGTACTGAAGGAGTTCAGAGTCCCGGATGAGATCGGGGACATGACGAGGAGTCTCGAAATGGTCGAGACGTAAAGATCGATATATTGGACGACTATATTCGGAGTTCGGAAAGGTTCCGAGTGATTCGGGTATTTTTCGGAGTACCGGAGAGTTACGGGAATTCGCCGGGGAGTATATGGGCCTTATTGGGCCATACGGGAATAGAGGAAAGAGGCCGAAAGGAAGGAGGTGCGCAGCCCCCCTCTGGTCCGAATTGGACAAGGGGTGCGACCCCTCTTTCCTTCCTCCTCTCCCCCTCTTTCCCCCTTCTCCTACTCAAACAAGGAAGGAGGGAGTCCTACTCCCGGTGGGTGTAGGACTCCCCTTGGCGCGCCCCCTCCTAGGCCGGCCGCACCTCCCCCTCCCTCCTTTATATACGGGGGCAGGGGGGCACCCCATGACACACAAGTTGATCTACGGATCGTTCCTTAGCCGTGTGCGGTGCCCCCCTCCATCATATTCCACCTCGGTCATATCGTCGTGGAGTTTAGGCGAAACCCTGCGCCGGTAGAACATCATCATCGTCACCACGCTGTCGTGCTGACGAAACTCATCCCCGAAGCTTTGCTGGATCGGAGCCCGGGGATCGTCATCGAGCTGAACGTGTGTTGAACTCGGAGGTGCCGTACGTTCGGTGCTTGGATCGGTCGGATCGTGAAGACGTACGACTACATCAACCGCGTTATCATAACGCTTCCGCTTACGGTCTACGAGGGTACGTGGACGAACACTCTCCCCTCTCGTTGCCATGCCATCACCATGATCTTGCGTGTGCGTAGGAATTTTTTTGAAATTACTACGTTCTCCAACACACTGTACATCGCTCACTTCACAACACACTCAATCACGATAGGAAGCAGCTGCCCACCATCCACTCCTAGCCCGACATCCATCATTGAGTTTAGGTAGGTGCCTCCATCGTAGGAGGCACCCACGCCTTTGTCCCCAGCCAATCACGGTGTACTGGGGGACATGACTGTAAACGGCGACAGCGAGCAAGCCCTGGCCCAAGCTAGCTCGCATGACGCCTCGTTAATGGCCACCACCACCGATCCACACAGACCCGACCACCACCACCGACCACTTTTGGGAAACGTGGTAGAAAACAAAAAAATCACCGTACGGTCAACCTGGATGAATGTCAAGATGGATTAATGGTTTGGATTCGGTCATTACCGACTCAAGAGTTGCAGCGAAAGAAGATGAGTTGATGTAGGTCATACTTGGAGTCCGTCGAACCATAGATGAACGATCCCGCGAACCACCCATGAATCATAGATGGCAATAATCTCGCGAACCGCCCACGAACACTACCTCAAACGAAAGACCGAAAGCACAACCTCTCTACGAGTTACAAGTGTATGGTATTCACGATCCGAAATGCTTCACCATGCAGAGCTAATCATCGCTAGAGAATTAGAGAGAGGAGATTAGAACTGCATTGGACTTCTAATTATGAGGATTAGAGAATATATGTCAAGCTCTAATTGATCAAGCAGGACCAACTAGAACTAGAACTAGAGAACTAGAGTAGGCTCCAAAACTTGTGTGTCAAAAAGGTGCAAAAGCCTCTACTATATATAGATTGGGAGGAGAGGAGGTCGCGCCACAAGGGGGAAGGTTTCCCTTCCCCCTTGCACCGGCCAAGGAGGGGGAAACGCCCACCAGTTCGACCTCCTTCCCTCCTTACCATGAGGAGAAGGGGGCGCCTCCCTATTGGGCCCTTGCGGCCCAATACTCCTTCCACCATTTGGCCTTTTAAGGCCCACTGGTATTACATTAAAAATAGAAGCCTCCTAAAAATTACTAGAGAGTTTTATTATTAGTTTAAAATCATCAAAGACATTTTCCACCTATATATTATTTATTCGTAATACCTGGTATTGTTCGATAAACTATTAAACCCTTCCGATGACCCCAGAACGCTTCCGGTTCCTCTCGAAACTATTTTGAATATTAACAAAACTATTTCACAAATAAATCATTGATAATCATGTCCTACTAACACTCAGAAGATCATGAGTACCTTAAACTTGTGATATTGTAGTCCGATAAAACATAGACATGAACAAAAAAAAATCCTTTGTTCAGCGACCGATAGTGGAACTGTGGACATCCATATCAATCCCTATGAGTACAGAATGATATTCGAGTGAACCTTTGATTATCATGTGATATTACCTTTGTTTCACGACACTTTACAAAACCTGAGGTGCATTGGTATCCTCTTGAGTCATACACATGTTGACTCTATCGTTCTCCTCATTACCGGTTTTGTTCTTCTTTCTGATAGAAATGTTCTATCATCCCCGTGACATAGTCACCTGTGTTTGGCCAGACGATGATGGATGCCGTCACATCGAGAGGGCCCTAAGAATATCTCTCCATAGTTAGAGGAGCGAATTCCACTCTCGAGCTATCTAGTCCCTTGTCAAACTTTCCGATGAACATATAAGTTATCCTTATGATCACCGTCTTACAGATGACGTTTGAGCAACCCCAGAGTCCACCATATGGTAGGAAGTGACTGCAATACTCTCATGGTATAAGGAACTAAAACACATGTTAAACTCCATGTTATAACAATTGACTACAGACGATATTAACTCAAAGTATAACAAACAAGTTTGGGTCGATTCAATATTATCGTTTTTCTAATGTCATACCCTCAATGTTGTTTTAGGACTATCGTTACACTTAACGATATTCTAAGATCCAGAAAACATGTTCACCAACAACACAAGAGCCAGTCTTAGAGGCAAGACCAGGAACCTAATCTTTACCTTTTATCATTCCACACGTGCATTTGAGTTTTCCATTGAATCGCATATTCCAGAATCATAGCAGTTATAGCATACAATATAAACTCTTAATTATGAATATGGAAATATATTAATACAATATTATTGCCTCTAGGGCATATTTCAAACAACCACCAAACCATCCGGACCGAGCCCAACCTCACCTACCTGGGGCACAGCCCCGGCCCGCCTCAGGCCTCGACCTGGTCCACCCGAGAACGAGCCCCATGTTGGAGCCACTACTATCGCCTGTGTTGCTGGTACCACAATCACCCATCGAGCCCCGCATGCCATCAGCTCAAACATCGGAGAAGAGAAGGCCGCACCACCACCCTACGCCTCTTGTCGAAACACAAGCACTGATACGTCTCCAACGTATCTATAATTTTTTATTGTTCCATGCTATCATATTATCTGTTGTGGATATTTTATATGCATTAATATGCTATTTTATATTATTTTTGGGACTAACTTATTGACCTAGAGCTTAGTGCATGTTTCTATTTTTTCCTTATTTTTGAGCTTCTCAGAAAAGGAATACCAAACGGAGTCCAAACGGAATAAAACTTCCGTGATGATTTCGCTTGGACCAGAAGACACCAAGGAGACTTGGAGTTCAAGTCAAAAGAGCCACGAGGCGGCGGCAAGAGTGGTGGGCGCACCCCCTACCTTGTGGGCCTCTCGTGACCCTCCTGACCTAGTTCTTCCTCCTATATATTCACATATATTCCCAAATCACCAGAAGCATCCACGAAAACACTTTTCCATGGCCACAACCTTCTATTCCCGTGAGATCCCATCTTGGGGCCTTTTCCGGCATCCAGACAGAGGGGGGTTTGATCATGGAGGGCATCTACATTAACTCTATTGCCCTTCCGATGAAGCATGAGTAGTTTACCACGGACCTACGGGTCCATAGATAGTAGCTAGATGGCTTCTTCTCTCTCTTTGATTCTCAATACCATGTTCTCCTCGATGTTCTTGGAGATATATCTGATGTAATCTTATTTTGCGGTGTGTTTGTCAAGATCCGATGAATTTTGCATTTATGATCAGCTTATCTATTGATATTATTTGAATCTTCTCTTAATTCTTATGTGCATGATTTGGTATCTTTGTATTTCTCTTCGAATTATCAGTTCGGTTTGGCCAACTAGATTGATTTTTCTTGCAATGGGAGAGGAGCTTAGCTTTGGGTTCAATCTTGTGTGATTTCACACAGTGACAAAGTAGGGGTAGCGAGACACGTATTGAATTGTTGCCATCGAGGATAAAAAGATGGGGTTTGCATCATATTGCATGAGTTTATTCCTCTACAGCATGTCATCTTACTTAAGGCGTTACTCTGTTCTTTATGAACTTAATACTCTAGATGCATGCTGGATAGCGGTCGATGTTAGTAGTAGATGCAGGCAGGAGTCAGTCTACTTGACGCGGACGTGATGCCTATATTGCATAATCATTGCCTTGCATATCGTCATAACTTTGCGCTTTTCTATCAATTGCTCGACAATAATTTGTTCAACCACCGTATTATTTGCCTTCATGAGAGAAGCCTCTAGTGGCCCTCGGGTCTATTTTCCATCATATTAGTTTCCGATCTACTATTTTGCAATCCTTTATTTTCAGATTTATAAACCAAAAAAACCAAAAATATTTTATCTTCTATTTATCTGTCTCTATCAGATCTCACCTTTGCAAGTGACCATGAAGGGATTGACAACCCCTTTATCACGTTGGGTGCAAGTGTTTGATTATTTGTGCAGGTATTGGTGATTTGCGCGTTCTTCTCCTACTGGATTGATACACCGGTTCTTAACTGAGGCAAATACTTATCTCTACTGTGCTACATCACCCTTTCCTTTTCAAGGGAAAAACCAACGCAAGCTCAAGAAGTAGCAGGAAGAATTTCGGGCACCGTGTTGGGGAGATCTACGCCAAGTCAAGATCTACATCAAGCCTACCAAGTAATGATGTCTTCTACGCAACTTTATTCTTGTAGACACGTGTTGGGCCTCCAAGCGCAGAGTTTTGTAGGACAGTAGTGATTTTCCCTCAAGTGGATGACCTAAGGTTTATCAATCCGTGGGAGGTGTAGGATGAAGATGGTCTCTCTCAAACAACCCTACAACCAAATAATAAAAAGTCTCTTGTGTCCCCAACACACCAAATACAATGGTAATTTGTATACGTGCACTAGTTCGGTGAAGAGATGGTGATACAAGTGTAATATGGATAGTAGATGTTGATTTTTGTAAAGAACAATAAAAAACAGCAAGGTAGCAATTCATAAAACGGAGCACAAATGGTATTGCAATGCTTGAAATGAGGCCTAGGGTTCGTACTTTTGCTAGTGCAATCTCTCAACAATGCTAATCTAGTTGGATCATATAACCATCCCTCAAAATGCGATGAAGAATCACCCCAAAGTTCTTATCTAGCGGAGAACATAAGAAGAAATTGTTTGTAGCTATTTTTTCCGATCGATCTATCCAAGAGTTCGTACTAAAATAACACCAAAGCAAATTCAGATTCATAATACTCAATCCACCACAAAGAAACTCAAAGAGTGCCCCATGATTTCTACCACAGAAACAAAGACGAGAACGTGCATCAACCCCTATGCATAGATTACCCCAATGTCACCTCGGGAATCCGCGAGTTGAGTGCCAAAACATATACCAAGTGAACAAATATAATACCCTATTGTCACCACGGGTATTCATATGCAAAACATATATCAAGTGCTCCCAAATCCATAAAAGTATTCAATCCCATAAAAATGAAATCTCAAAGGGAAAATTCAATTCATCACAACAAGATAGAGATGGGAAAATACCATATGATCCAATTATATTAACAAAGCCCACGATACATCACGATCATGCCATCTCAAGAACACGAGAGAGAGAGAGATATTAAACACATAGCTACTGGTACAAACCCTCCGCCCCGAGGGTGAACTACTCCCTCCTCATCATGGTGGCCACCGGGTGATGAAGATGGCCACTGGTGATGATCACCCCCTCCGGCAGGGTGTCGGAATGGGGTCTAGATTGTTTTTTTGTTTCTATAGAGGCTTACAGCGGCCAAATTTCTAATCTGGGGTTATTTCTGATGGTTTCTCTATTTATAGGATTTTTGGCGTCGGTTCCACGCGAAGATGGGCCTCAAGGTGAGCACAACCCACTGTGGCAAGCCAGGCCCCTCAGGCGCGCCCTGGTGGGTTGTGCCCTCCTCGTGTCTCTTCTGGCCCTCCCACAAAGCTTCGGGGGTCCCTTTTGTTCCAAAAAAAATTGCCAAAAAGTTTCAGCTCATTTGGAGAACTTTCATTTCTGCACAAAAAACAACACCACAGTAGTTCTGCTGAAACAGCGTCAGTCCGGGTTAGTTCCAAAAATTGATATAAAGTTTCTATAAATGTTGTAAAACATCCAAGAATGATAATATAACAGCATGGATACTTCATAAATTATAGATACATTGGAGACGTATCAAGTACCCATCATAAACTCTCATCTCTTGCATTACATTATTCGCCATTTGCCTCTCGTTTTCCTCTCCCCCACTTCTAAAATGATTTTCGAAAAGATTTGCCTTCTTCTTCGCCCTTCTTTCGTTTGTCTTTTCGTTTGCTTTTTGTTTGTCCGTGTGTTGGTGTGCTTGCCTCTATGGCTCAACCAAAGAATGTTGATCCTTACTATAGGAGGTTGGAAGAAATTGAAAATAATGTTAGGAGCTTCATGTCTTTACAATTTGAGCATACTAGTTTCTTTAGAAACGAGCTTAAGGAGAAGAAAACTAATATAGAATATATGAATAAAGAGCTCGATGATATGTCTAAGGAATTTTATGGTTTGAGATCTTAGTTTACTCATCTTGAAAATTCAGTAGGCAAAATTTCTGATAAACAAGCTGCCTTAGTAAACAAGATGGCCGCTAAACCGGAGTCTTTAAATAATGATGAAGATCTTAAAGTGGTTGATGCGACTCCTATTGAATATTTCTTTTCCAATATAAATCTTGATAAAGATGGGACTGGAGATGAGTCAATTTTAGTTAAAAGGCATCCCAATGATTTGGAGTTTTTAGATCTTGATGCAAAAATTGATAAAAGTGGGATTGGAGAGGTCAAAACTTTAAGTAGCGATGAACCCACTCTTTTGGATTTCAAGGAATTTAATTATGATAATTATTCTTTAATAGATTGTATTTCCTTGTTGCAATCCATGTTGAATTCTCCTCATGCTTATAATGAAAATAAAGCTTTTACTAAACATATCGTTGATGCTATGATGCAATCCTTTGAAGAAAAGCTTGAATTCGAAGTTTCTATCCCTAGAAAACTTTATAATGAGCGGGAACCTACTATTAAGATTAAGATTAAAGATTATGAGTGCCATGCTTTGTGTGATTTGGTGCCAGCGTTCCAAAAACTCTATGTGATGTGTTAGGTTTCCGTGAATTTGATGATTGTTCTTTAAATTTGCATCTTGCGGATTCCACTATTAAGAAGCATATGGGAAGGATTAATGATGTTCTTATTATTGAAAATAGGAATTATGTTCACATAGATTTCATTATTCTTGATATAGATTGCAATCCTACATTTAGATATATTATAACTGAGCATGTTTCCTGCCCTCTCAAGCCATCAAGGCTTCTGGCCATCAGATCTATGAGTTCAGGAACTTTTGGCCGTTGGATCGACTTGCAAAAGCTCGTAAGTAACCACAGATCGCTATACGGGCTGGGTCGCTGCTCCCGTCACAAAATGGACAATCTGCCATTATTTGGGCCTACTGGGCTTAGAAGTGCAAGAGACCAACGGAAAAAATATCACAGAGTTCACAGCTGCAGGTCCCTCGATCTCGCAGAAAAAGGTTGTTCGCAACCATCGACCTACGCCTCGCCGGACGGGAGAGACCATGTCTGGTTCTTGTCATGCAAGCGAGAGGATCTCCTCATGGGGTAACGCCATGGGACAGTGACGGGACAGCGAACCATCGCCCGGCGACTCAGTCATCGGCAATATGAATCATCATTAAAACGGACCTTAATGGCAATTGATTTGCCAACTTTCCGGTGTCTGTTTCTACTAACTTAATTGCAATTGATGTGCGAGGTAAATTACAATTTGATATGTGCTCTTCCCCATCTCCATTGGCATCCATATAGTCTCGACAATTGCGTTTGTTCTTCTTCACCTCCATTGTCATCCATATAGTCTCCACAATTGCGTTGTTCTTCCCCACCTCCACATTACTTTGGCAGGTTGATACCTCATCTTCTCTCCTCCCTCTTTCGCCAATTCTTCCTCCATCAAATTTAAGAATTTATCTTATCAATGTTGTTTTTCTACTCCCAACTGGATAGAAGGTGCTCCGAGTTGACAGATTTGAGGTCATTTACGATGGGCTGTCTTGTCCCATGCCGCTGCTATGGCAAACTGTCAGGTTATTGTCCGTGTCATCATCTTACTATGTGTACTCATCCTGCTGCACAGGGTCAGGGTGTCTATAGTTAGGCCGTATTGTTTTGATCCATCACTAGGATTGGGTTGTTAATCTTATCCCATTTGGGAATTTTTGTATAATGATGGATTATTCTGTCGAGGGGACTGTTCTAGGAATCCGATGGCATAGGGAGCTACTTCTTCTGTTTATCTTTTTGGACAATGAATTAATGTGCTTCCAAAGCCTCTAACTGAAGGTATCCCTTTCATTATATGACATGCACGGTGAATTCCGGCATTGCTTATTGAATTTGCAGAAGTACTAGAGCAAGTACATACATACATGCATTAGGCATATATGAGGTATCCACGCCAAAATAAAGTCAAGTACCTCGTGGATTGGATCCATACCCAGCTTGGCCCTGGGCTATTGTTCTCTCAAAAGCTTGGTAAATAATCTTTGTTGAATGAAGAGTACTTGAAAAAGGAACACTGATTTGGTCTGATCGTATATTGTTGTGGCAACATGCAATCCCTCACTCTAAACTTCTGTGTTGTCAAGACGATGTTAAAATGCAGTCTATGTGCGTGTTTGTGCACGCACATATATCACTTAGCGTTTTCAAATGATTGTGAAACTCAGCACTTTCTATAAGCACTTTGTGCTCTTCATAAGGTAACGCCTGTTCTTAATATGCATGATGTTTCATCTCTGACCATTTATTGAGACATTACTAGTGTGCCCTATTGTTTTTACGGAATTGAAGGCGATAATATAAATTGTCTCGGCAAAGCAGAGATAATAAAATCCAAGCATGTTCTTAAAATCATGTAAGGTGATAGCAAGCTCCTTCAAGTCACTATTTTTGCAGCATGTTCTGGAGGTAAATCAGATTCCTGATGCCATGTATAATAGAATAAAAATACTCAGAGGTCAGCAAAATCATGCAAAACTGTAGGAAATTCTCCGTACTGCATGTATTTATAATATTTAGAATGAATCTGACGTGGGTTGCAGTATAGAACATTTGTTGAACCGAATAGTTACATATGTAGCTGGTCCTATGTGATGTTAGTTTCAGTTCATTCCCGATCTGGACAGTGATGATCGTAAATGCCTTGGCATCTAAAATTTTCCAAGGCCATGTACATACAGCAAAACTGAAAAGGATTGGATGCAGGGTGCCATGACATGGGTTTGTTGAGCTCAATATTGATGCCTCTTTTGATGGAATCATTTCTGCAATTATGCAAGATGTTAAAGGTTTCTTGTATAGCGGCTGCAAATGTTAAACTTGATTATGTCTAGGATGCTCAGATTGTGGAAGCTCATGACCTATGACGACAGTTAAATCCGACGAAATGGATGTACGCATGACTAGGAAGGATGGTTGCCATTCACACCGCCTGACGACGGTATAGTGTATGATTACTACTACCACTTATCCACATATTTTGTCAAGATAATCTTCGACCACTGTCCCTACGAAGATAAAGCAGTTGCACATGAGCTTGTGTCGGGAGAGACGAGGATCCTCCACCTTGCATGGTACGTATTTTATTCTAGAGGAGCATTGTACCTCTTCTAGCAGAAAATATAATTGTCATTTGTATTTAATAAACATGTTTGTTAAAAGAAATTTGAATTCATCCCTATTCAGTTCATACTTATTGTTTGTGGTATTAATTTGTGGTTGAATAAGCATTTCTAAAGGATTTTGTGTGTTACCTTCATCATTTTTACATCTGGTAATTGATTATGTGTCTTCCGAAAGGGTGTAGCTAGCTGACCTAGAGTTAAGTTCCTCCAAGTGGTGAGAGATGCAAATCAGGAATATCATACACTGTACGAAATGTTCCTTTTGCTAACTATAGATTGGTGGTTAGAGATCGATTCTTGTATGTGCATGAACGTTTGCCGTGTAAGGAGATTCTCATGAAGAATTAAATTTGTGGCTTTGGATCATATTTGAAATATCAGGATACATGTAACTTTAAATGATCATGCTAACCTGCAAAAATATTATTCAACGATTTGAACATTACATATATGTAGCACCCTTAAATCATGAGTTTGATAAAGTAATTTGTGTTTAGTATTAATCTTTGAAGAACAAGTACGCGTGCAGTGTTTTGTTAATCCAGAAAGTTTAGTTCGTTATTGTGCTTTAAAGATAAAAGACAGCCTCAATTTGTATTTAATTTTTCATATATTTTTTCTATTAAATATTTATAGAAAATGAAATTATTTAGATTCGTTATGAATTTGTACTCTTCCGAACCTTATTATATGGGTAATAGACGAGCGTGGCAGCACGCGCCATCATGGTCTAGTATCCTATTATTCTTGGTAGACCTTTCCTTAGAACGATTGGTGCAATTATTGATATGAAAAAAGGAAATATTAGATTTCAATTTCCGTTAAGGAAGGGCATGGAACACTTTCCTAGAAAGAAAATTAAGTTGTCATACGAATTTATTATAATAGCTACTTATGGATTTCATACAAAAGATGACAACACCTAGATCTATGTTTTTTTTGCCTAGCTAAGGGCGTTAAACAATAGCGCTTGTTGGGAGGCAACCCAGTTTTATTTTTGTTCATGTTTTTTGGTCCTGTTTTGCAATAAATAATTCATCTAGCCTCTGGTTATATGTGTTTTTGTGTTTTAGTTAGTGTTTGTGCCAAGTAAGGCCTTTGGGATGGCTTACGATAATAGTTGATTTGATCTTGCTGAAAAACAAAAACTTTTGCACCCAGGGAAATAATTCTCATTTTTAACAGAAGCGTGATAAAATACTGATTCTTTTTTAAGAAGATTAATATACAAATTCCCTATTTTGTTCTAATTTTTCAGAATTTTTTTAGTTACATAAGTATTCTAGAGTTACAAATTGCTATAGTGTTCCGTTTTTAACAGCTTCTGTTTTCTACGTGTTGTTTGCTTATTTTGATGAATCTACGGATAGTATCGGGGGGTATCAACCATGGAAAAGTTGGAATACAGTAGATATTACATCAATATAAATAAATAATGAGTTCACAGCAGTACCATAAGTGGTGATTTTATTTTCTTATACTAACGGATCTCATGAGATTTTCTCTGTTGTGAAGTTTTCAAGTTTTGTGTAAAGATTTGATGGACTATGGAATAAGGAGTGGCAAGAGCCTAAGCTTGGGGATGCCCAAGGCACCCCAAGATAATATTCAAGGACAACCAAGAGCCTAAACTTGGGGATGCCCGGATGGCATCCCCTCTTTCGTCTGTGTCTATCGGTAAATTTACTTGAGGCTATATTTTTATTCACCACATGATATGTGTTTTGCTTGGAGCGTCTTGTATGATTTGAGTCTTTGCTTTTTAGTTTACCACAATCATCCTTGATGTACACACCTTTTGGGAGAGACACGCATGAATCGTGATTTATTAGAATACTCTATGCGCTTCACTTATATCTTATGTGCTAGGCACTTTTGCTCTAGTGCTTCACTTATATCTTTTTAGAGAACGGTGGTGATTTTATTTTGTATAAATTATTGAACTCTCATGCTTCACTTATATTGAGTCTCTCTAAACAACATGGTAATTTGCTTTGGTTATGAATTAGTCCTAATATGATAGGCATCCAAGAGGGATATAATAAAAACTTTCATATAAAGTGCATTGAATACTATGAGAAGTTTGATTCCTTATGATTGTTTTGATATATAAGGATGGTGATATTAGAGTCATGCTAGTGAGTAATTGTGGATTGGAGAAATACTTGTGTTAAAGTTTGTGATTCCCAAAGCATGCACGTATGGTGAACCGTTATGTAACGAAGTTGGAGCATGCTTTATTTATTGATTGTCTTCCTTATGAGTGCGGTCGGGGACGAGCGATGGTCTTTTCCTACCAATCTATCCCCCTAGGAGCATGCACGTAGTACTTTGTTTTGATGACTAACAAATTTTTGCAATAAGTATGTGAGTTCTTTATGACTAATGTTGAGTCCATGGATTATACGCACTCTCACCCTTCCACCATTTCTAGCCTCTATAGTACCGCGCAACTTTCACTGGTGACATACACCCACCTATTACCTTCCTCAAAACAACCACCATACCTAGGCATTTTCGTAGCCATTCCGAGATATATTGCCATGCAACTTCCACCGTTCCGTTTATTATGACACATACCATCATTGTCTTATTGCTTTGCATGATCATGTAGCTGGCATAGTATTTGTGGCAAAGCCACCTTTCATAATTTTTTATACATGTCACTCTTGAGTCATTGCACATCCGGTTACACCACCGGACGTATTCATATAGAGTCATATTTTGTTCTAAGTATCGAGTTGTAATTTTTGAGTTGTAAGTAAATAAAAGTGTCATCATCTTCATTATTAGAGCATTGCCCCATGTGAGGAAAAAATAAAAGAGACCAAAGAAGCCAACAAAAAAGAGGCCAAAGAAGCCAAAACAAAAAATGAGAGAAAAGAGAGAAGGGCCAATGTTACTATCGTTTTTCCACACTTGTGCTTCAAAGTAGCACCATGATCTTCATGATAGAGAGTCTCCTATATTGTCACTTTTATATACTAGTGGGATTTTTTCATAATAGAACTTGGCTTGTATATTCCAACGATGGGATTCCTCAAATTTCCCTAGGTCTTCGTGAGAAAGAAGTTAGATGCACACCCACTTAGTTTTCTTTTGAGCTTTCATAAACTTATAGCTCTAGTTCATCCGTTGCATGGCAATCTCTACTCACTCACATTGATATATATCGATGGGCATCTCCATAGCCCGTTGATACGCCTAGTTGATGTGAGACTATCTCCTTCTTTTTTGTCTTCTCCACAACCACCATATTCTATTCCACCTATAGTGCTATGTTCATGGCTCACGCTCATGTATTGCGTGAAAGTTGAAAAGGTTTGAGAACATCAAAAGTATGAAATAATTGCTTGGCTTGTCATTGGGGTTGTGCATGATTTGAGTATCTTTGTATTTCTCTTTGAATTATCGGTTTGGTTTGGCCAACTAGATTGGTTTTTCTTGCAATGCAAGAGGTGCTTAGCTTTGGGTTCAATCTTGCGTGATTTCACCTAGTGACAAAGTAGGGGTAGGGAGACACGTATTGAATTGTTGCCATCGAGGATAAAAGAGGGGGTTTACATGATATTTCATGAGTTTACTCCTCTACATCATGTCATCTTACTTAAGGCGTTACTCCATTCTTTATGAACTTAATACTCTAGATGCATGTTGGATAGCGGTCAATGTTAGTAGTAGATGCAGGAAGGAGTAGGTCTACTTGACATGGACGTGATGCCTATATTGCATAATCATTGCCTTGGATATCGTCATAACTTTTCGCTTTTCTATCAATTGCTCGACAGTAATTTGTTCACCCACCGTATTATTTGCCTTCATGAGAGAAGCCTCTAGTGAAACCTATGGCCCTCAGGTCTATTCCATCATATTAGTTTCCCATCTACTATTTTGCAATCTTTTATTTTAAGATCTATAAACCAAAAAACAAAAAAATCTTTTATTTATCTATCTCTATCATATCCCATCTTTGCAAGTGACCGTGAATGGATTGACAACCCCTTTATCGCGTTGGATGCAAGTGTTTGATTGTTTGTGCAGGTATTGGTGATTTGCGCGTTCTTCTCCTACTGGATTGATACCTTGGTTATTAACTGAGGGAAATACTTATCTCTATTGTGCTGCATTACCCTTTCCTCTTCAAGGGAAAAACCAGCGCAAGCTCAAGAAGTAGCAAGCACGCACCACCAACCCCAGTTGCCTACAATCGCACAAACCCGCGGACCTAGCCAACCGAGCACCCACGACTGCTAGCAACACTGGCCCCTGAACATTTATCGGTATTTGACCATGTTAGTGATGAGCATTAGCACTGACCGGTCACCCATAGCGCGTGAGTGATATGTATCATATTCTCGGTTTGATAATTATCATAGGCTGGTCAAAAAATGACCGGTTTGTGATATGTTGTACCATGATCAAATTGGACAGAATTTAATCACTGACCGGTTTCTTTATGTGTCTCGTCATCGACTTAATTCTGACCCTTCTCTTTTTTCACATGTCAGTGTTGTTCCCTATGCAGCTTGTTATAATCATAGTCGACTCCCCATTTCCATTCCATACCCTTACTGTCATTGTCCAGTCCATCCCTCTCATCGGCCTCGGCCTTATCCCTCCTCTACCTCCTGCCTGATCTGTGGCATCCTATCCAACGACCCCATGGCCTTCCTTCCCGGTCACCGTCTCGATGTTGCCGCTCACAAGCCATCCGGATATCGTGGTGACGCTCTCCCATTGGGTCGTTGTCACATTCATGTATATTCGTTACTGCACTGCTGTGCATGTCACACTAGTTCTCAAATGAATGGCATGAGCATTGAGAGGTATACTTTTATTGCGGGGAAAAGGGAGTTTTATTCAAAAATTATAGTTACAATAAAGAGGCACTAGATCGTCAATAAAAGGTGGGATATGGTGAAGCCACACCACCGTAGTACTCTCGGTGCGACTATAGTGTGCCAAATGATGTGCTACTCTATTCTGATATCTTGTAATCTTTTATGGCATAAACCCCACAAGAGCCAGCGAGCTATTAATCTCTGCTACTAGGTCTCCATAAGCTGAGCGAGCCGGACCACCAGAAGAACATGAATTGATGGCCTCCGAAGAATCAGGTTGAACAATGACTGAAAGCCTTGTATATTGGATAAGAAGCGCCAAACCTTGCACGATCGCATGTAATTTAGCTTACAAAGCCTCGTTGCAGTTGAATATAACATGATAGGCTAAGATGACCGACCCGTCAAGTTTTTCCAACACCAACCCAGCCGCCGTTGAGCCATCAAACTCAATGAAAGAGCCATTGATAGACAAGGCCACATGATATGCCATCGACGAAGGCCATGGAGCACCAGCAAGGCCGTGGCTCCCTTCGTTAATACTCAAACTTCAAGTGCATGCATCTTCTTTTTCATCACTTCCTCAACACTAGATCTCTGAGTGGATGCAAGTGACTTCATATAATTGTTGAGATAGTCCACTGTAACATCAATGGGGGGCACCTCCTTACCATGAATTATATCCATCCAGAGCTGCCAAATGCGTGAATGTAACAGAATTACCTTATCACGTATATCATTAGTACACTGTATGAGCACATTCAACAACCACTTCCTGTCATTATCAATTAACAGATTGTCATATGGCATAGGCTAAACGCTCTGCATCTTAACCCACACGTCCCTTGAATAGTGGTAGCTTATTAGTGCATGAAAGTAACACTCGATGTCCATTCAGTAGAGGAGGCAAGTGGACCGGGATGACAGATGACGGTGGGCCATGCATGAGGTCGTAGCCAGCGTCCTGAATGCAGTCTTCCAAGAGAAGAGTTGCAGTTTATGAGGGATGACTGAGCGCCAAATGCAACTCCAAATGGATCGGTCCCCAGCTAGGCGGCTGTTTGAGGCACCACCAACATATGCATCTTTATTTTTACTAAAAAACCCAACATATGCATCTGCTATCGCGCGAAAATATGCATTCTTGACCATTCAACATCCACTCTTCTCTGGCTGCCAAGTGAAGAAATCTTGGCAGCGGCTTGGCGATGCATGGGTTTTTAGTATGTCATGCACATCCATGGTCCTAAAATATCATTCAACTATTGGACATTTCAAGCTCCATTCTCGTTCCAAAATTCGAACACCCAGTTAAAATGACAATTACGTTTCGTGATGATTGGTCTAAAGGATGGTCCTCGAGGAATATATGAGTATCTCCAAGTGTTGATAGATGTACCATCACCCACTCACCAAAGAATTTCTTTTTTAACAAGCTCAGGTTGCTAATGAGTTACCAGAAAAAATCATATCCAGTAGATTGCCTTTAGGGTAGTACTTTAACTATAACATGTGGGTACATAAGCTATTTGGGTTATCAACCTTCAAACCTTTTTTTGCAAGTAAAGCCTGATTGAAAGCTCGCTTTCCCTGGATGCTGATACTACCCTTTGACCTTGGTAATCTCATTTTATCCCAACTTATCCATGCCTATTTGCGCTTAACCCACCAATATTGCTACATCATATGTGTCAGATCATTGCAAATTGATGTTGGGAAATGAAAAGCACTTATCACATAGGTGGGAATGGCTTGAGCTACATAACTAATTAATATCTCCTTACTCGGCGAAGAAATGTATCCTCCCTTCCGGGACCGACAACCCCAAATACCCTGGTTTAAAAAAATTGTTATGTCAACACCAAAATATTTCTGACTACCGCCGACACCGCAGGCTGACAGCTGTCAGAAAGAATGATGGAGTAATTTAAAGGATTAATCAAATGTCCCGCCGAGGACACATAAGTATTCAACAAGCATTTAACCAACAATGTCTGCTGCTTAGTAGCTTGGAATTAGAGAAACGAATCATCCACAAATAGGAGATGAGAGATAACCGGGACTCTCTCCCATATTTTGACACCTTTAAGACTATCCTCCGCCATGGACTTGTTGATTAACATAGAAAGGGCGTCAGCAACAAATAGAAATAAAAAGGGATATATTATGTCACCTTGGTGAACATCTTTGGGTGGCGTGAAGGGCTCCAGAAGTTTCCCAATAAATCATACTACATATTTAATTCAAGAGACGTTGCCATTATACAAGAAATCCATTACTACGAGAAACCCCATTGGACGAGGGCATTCTCCACAAACTCACTATTAAATAATTGAGAGGTACCTTAGTAAATAGTAGTGATGTGGGAGGTTTAATAGCACATCATACATTATTTGAAAAAAAAATCTACTATTTAATCTGCTTATATATCTTATATTGATAAACCTCACTATAGATCACAAAATAGCTATTTCTGCACAGATGTGCTTTCACATCATCATAGTCGCTATATCTACTAGCTTATTTCACTGGTACCTATCTGATCTAAGTATAGGAACTCTCTATCATGCTACATGCATTCGTGGTCGCGTGAGTGTCAAGATATATTGCATTTAATTGTTATATGAACAAATTTCATGTTAACATTTTCTATTTACGCAAAAACAATCCACATAGTGTGAATCATAAGGAGTGAATTTCTATTCTACAGAATGTTTAGAAACTATATATCTAATTCCCGAGTAACATGTGGGGCATCCTCTAATAAAAATGTTCAAGTTGATGTCCGTTCAATGCTATGATGATATGACAACTAATCTGTTGGAGGAGAACAAACAAAGTATTCTATAAACCAACTTTAGTAAAAAAACAATTCTAAACTGGTTTTCCAAAAAAATCCTCATCAAACTGATTTTTGCTAAAACTGGTTCCAAAAACTAGTTATCCAAACAACCACTTATATTGTTTGAACCCGATTTTTGTTGTTCATTAAATCTAGTTCGGTGTACTTAAAAATAAAGTTCATGTTCAAGCTACTAAGAGGTAAAAAACAAAGTGATACCTACAAATCAATATGACCATGTGGGCATTTAGTTATCAGCGGTTCCTCATTTCAATTTTCAGTGTTCTTGCCAACAAGGCTGTCTCCTAAACCAACTGCTTTCTTTCGATGCTTTGGCATGTCATGACAATGAGTGGCGATGTTGGCTGTGTCAAGTATGGTTTGGTTAGTTCTACTACGTTTTTTATCCTTTTTTGTTCTAGGCCTTTTTCCTGGTGTCAAACCGATAGTTCAGTGACAAGTTGAGCATACTATAAGGATGGTCGACCTTGTGCGGATTTGATCTTCCATAATACTTTTGTCGGGGTCATGGTGAGACGTTAACATGCAAAAGTTCAAGCTCGAGGCCGATCACAACTTTGAAACACCTTGATGGATACTTTAGTTTTATTACAGATTTGTACGATTTTTATGTATCGGTTTGCTTGGCTTGATGTACTTTATTTTGATTGGTTGATAAATTTGGCTTATTTGGCAAACAACCAAGAACCATGGTGTGCGGCCATACCTACTTCCTCTTGCTTTTTCTTATGGGGTTTTTAGATTTATCAAATGTAAGATGCATTTTACTGTTGCGTATTTAATTTTTATACTTTGAGGTTGAGCAAAAGAATCCACGAAGGGTCGGTGGATATGGGTCCTTGCCACTCCTTCTGATCGGCGAGTCTAGCATCTTTAAGCGACAACACGGCATCGTACATTGTGGGGCGCCGTTGTTTCTCATGGTGACGGTGATGTGCTCATGTGCATCCAAGAATAGTGTCATAGCCCCATCCCTGTTTTGATGGCATCGGGGAGCCTTTGGGCTCGGTCTCCCGTCGATCTTTTTGGAAGGCAATTTTAAGTCTCAGCGGCGGTTGTCGTCCCTTACGGTGCCAACAGTGAGAATGATAGGATGGTGGTTCAAGATCTCAGCTTGCATCTTGATGATGGTGGACCTTGTCCTGGGCCTCGACAGCGTCAACGACCTACGGTGGTTGAGGGAATTAAGGAGGATGCAGGTGATCTCGGGTCGACACGCCAGAACGATACATGCCCCGTCGATTGTGGGCTTCTTTGGTTCTTCCGCGGCTCACTATACCCTTCTGGATTATGGTTCTCCTCCGAAACCGGTGATTGTTAGTGATGGTAATGATAGTTGTGAGAATTTATAAGGACCTTGATGTAATTTAATACTTTTAAAGGGATTTTCCACATAGTTCTATTAACATGTGTTCTCCCCAGACCTTTCTGATCGGTTCCGCATGAATGCGTTGTATCCACACTGTTTGTGATGATTTACGAAACACGCGGTAACCCTAAACCCTGTTGAGTATATTGATTCTAAGGAAAGATAGGATTGCGTAGGATATTATTCTGCCTTGCCTTGTACTCCAAGTAGATCATTGTACTCCTATATATATGCCCATGAGGCTCAAGAAATACATCGACAATTCCATCAATCCCTCTCTCCTTTCAAAGGTATCAGAACCAAAAGGTCTTGAGTTCAAGACCCTGCCAACGCAGTATTAAATAAAACGATTCTACGGCCTACATCAATCCCACGTCTAAGGACTAAAATAGCCTAAACATAAAGAAAAGTGTTGAAATATATTATCCACCTCTCTCTCCCTTCTAACAAACCCAAACGCTTGCATATGTCCAAGTGCAACCTGTGGGGGAAACCTGTTGGATCCACAGCCAATGGATCGTACTAGTGCCAACATTATTGGTGTGGTAGGCGCGGCGTGGGTCGGACCCAGACTCACCTGACGCCAATCGATTCAGCTCCCACACCACTTAATGTAGAGTAGCAAAGAAGCAGCAATGTGACGACGCCTTGGGAGCCGCGCCCCAACGCTACGTGGCCAAACACAGGCGAGAAGATGCTCTTCCTCGTGCGTGCGGGCCCGAGCACGCCTGCAGGTTTGGAGCGCATGCACGCTGCCACGTCCTACTACCACCAGCAGTGTCTAGCAGATGAAATGAGGTGCACTCGGTTTTTCTTAATCTAAACAAGTGAACAATTCAGCACAGTGCTTGCTGTCTGTTCCTCCCCTGAACCTGAAGCTGATTATTCCTTCACCTGGGCTCATGATGCACCGTCGCTGCCTGCGTCGCTGGCTTGCCCCAGCGCAACAGTTGTTTGGTCCTCCTGATTTCACTGCTGGACACATTATTGTTATCGGCACATGTTTTTCATTCTGGATCTTGGCATGATTGTTCCGGACAAAGTTTATGGGTAGCGTCGCGGCAGTACACCATCTTGTGATCCCGGCAGAGACACGTCTCCCTGCACTGTGCAGAGTTGGATTGATTAATGGCGCGGTCGATCTGGTAAGTCCGTTTTTTCCCATTTGTATGCATGGATAGAAAAAGGACATGCAGTATACTACTCCTCCTAAAGCAAAAAAAAAAAGTAATCTAAAGGAAGCGTAAATATCACCCAGGGGCAACGCACGGTCCAAGACAAGAGGCAAGAGCACACGACCTGCACAGTGCTACTTCTCCTAGTACTAGTACTTCGCCTTTGACCACGTGCTGCTGATGCGCGACCAGTAGTAGATGCCTTTGCGATGTGTCTCTGTTGGCGCGTTTCCGTCCCGAGGAAACAAACCCCGCGCAATACCAAGCCTCTATTCCAGACAAGGTTTTCGCCGTGAGGTTCAGCCACTTGTGTAAAAAAGACCTATGATAAATTTCGCATGTGACACGTGTTATTAGTTTGATACACGGGTGTGTAGAATTGCTTTGTGGATTCGGTGTTTTGTTTCAAATTTTTTGAACTGGTGTCATGGTTTGTTTGGTTGCTTTAGTATTTTCGTACTGCATATGGGGCAGGCAGGGCGCGTGCAGGCCGCCGCTGTCCTGTTGATCTGCTTGCATGGGCTCACACCACAAGGGCAAGTAAAACATGCAAGCAGACACGCACAAACAGAACACCACGTGCATGGATCATGCAAAAGGCTGAACGACATCATTCCAGCACGTCGACGGCCCACGGCCCACATGCACCAGAACATTCCACTGCTCATCAGAGCAAAAAGTTGACGGACACATGCATGCGCCATGCACAGAGAAGCCAACTTTGCCTCACTACGTGGGCGTGTTGTTGTCGTTGCGCTGCGATCGTTTGTTTGCATCTATCCTCTCGATCCTCTCCGCGTGTTTGGTCGTCGTCTCTGGAAGGCCCCGGCAAAATCGAAGCACACCGCCACCGCCGCACAAGCCTGTATATAAGAACAGGCTCTCTCCTTCCCACCGGCAGCGTACGTCGGCCACCGCAGTCATCTACATGCCCAGAACGGCCTGGCGCCACGGCTCGAGGACACCTCGAAGCTCCCGTCGTTGCTGCCGCATTTCGGCCCAAAGCCCCAGTCCAGCGGGAGGACGCCTCCTGCGCCGGCACCGTCCATAGGTCTGCCCCCGCACCGTTACCGGAGTCTCTCGGTCATTGTCGATGAACCGCATGGTATGGTGTGTCGTCAATGGTGCATCTTGCTCAGGTAGTACCGCAAGTACGACGAGGCCGATGATCGCGCGTACGGCATGCGCTTGACGACGAAAATGGTGTTGAGGAATCTTGCGAGCCACGCGCCGGGGGAGGCCGGCTTGCGGAAGTCCCTGAGCTTGGCGCGGAAGGAGGCTTCCGCCGGCTTCTTGGTCTTCTTCTAAGGCGCGAGCACGGGTGGCCCTTCGTGCACGGTTGTGCAAGTGCGGTGTAGGCGAGGCTGGTTGGACGACTCAGCCTCAGACAAGGAGAACCTGCCGTAGCTGGAGCACTCGGACGAGATGGACGCGGTGGCGTGCAGCCCCGCAGCAGACCAGCAGTGGACGTTGGCGCGCGCCCGGTAGCTCCCAGCGAGAGACGACTGTCTGCTGCTTCTTTTTGGTCGCCCACGACTGTGCCGTGGTCGACGGCCTAGACCGCACTAGAATAATCTATGAATGACTACAACATGTTCGATCTTCTATTCGCAATGTGTACTTCCCACTTTATAAAAATATATTGATAATGAGAAGATTAAATCTATGTTTTAAAATTTGCTTGCATACATTATATTACTTGCCTTTGTCCCACCATATAGTTTTTGTCTTAAATCCGAATTCATCAATAAAAGAAAAGGGCAACACAACATTACTACCATGTAGCACATTTCATCATGATGCATCAACGGGGCGCGGCGTGCCGCCGCGCGGGCTTTGCTAGTAACTATGAGGTGGAGTAGCCACGATCACTGGCTGCCGCTAGCTAAGGCCAACTCCACCACGCGACCCCAAACGGACGTCCGTTTTGTCCGGATTCTGTCCGTTTGGGCAGGGGGATGGGGTCGTGTCCGGGTCTGTTCTGGGATGCGGTGGCCGTGCGCCCAGCGCGCGGCCGCATCCTTTACCCCATCCTGTCCGCGCCTTTTTTTTAAAAGAGAAACGTTTCAAATGCCAAGCCCTACGGCCCCAGTTCAGCACGCACGCCGGCAACAAAGCTAGTGGCCGGCAACACAGTCAGCCTCCAAAATGAATGGTTGTCCTCGCCGGCAACACAGCCAGCGCCCGGCAACACAGTCGGCCTTCAAAATGAATGTTTTTCTCGCCGGCACACGGCCAGCGGCCCAGCGGGCGGGCGGCACCCACGCCAGCCTCCAAAAAAAGAACGGCCACGACCGATCGGACGACCTAATTCAGGCCGTCGGTGTCGAGCATCTCCTTCTGCCTGGCCTCGGAACCAGGCCCTCGTCTTCTCGCTCATCTTTGACATGTCCACGCTCATGATCGCGAGAGCCACCTCCTTCGCTTTGGTGGCGGCATTGGTGGCCTTGATGTTGAGCTGCCTTTGCCTGGCCTTGACGTTCTCGGCCTCGATGTCGAGCTGCCTTTGCCGGCCGCCTCCTCCATGTCGAGCTGCCTCTGTTGGGCCGTCTGCTCCATCTCAAGCTTCCTTCTCTTGGCCGCCTCCTCCATCTCAAGCTTCTTTGTTTGAAGCTCTAGGTATTGCTTCATTTGCTCGTCCTTGCTTTGCCGCTTCTTCTCGTCCTGAACATCCTTTTGTGACATCATGTCATGCAGAGTGTCATGCAATGCCATGGATGAGGCATCACGAATGTCATCAACCTTGGAGTTGGTCTTGCCCCTCAGCCTCTTCAACGCCTCGCCATCTCCACCTCCGGCGAACTTGGCTGTTTAGGCCTCTCTTCCTTTGGAGTTCACGGTATTAGTCCTTGAACTTAGGGCAATTGTTGATCATAGTCCAGCAATGCGTAAGAGTGAACGGCTTGTCATTGTGCCGGGCCTTGAATGCCTCCAAAGATTGAAATGCCTACACCATATGAACAACAAGTGACCATGCAAACATGTACAAGGCCGAAGTCTCATGGTCGTAGCAAGAAAAGGGCAAAGAAGGAGAGCATACCATGTCTCCAACGCTGGTACCACTCATGGGCCGTGCTTGAACGCTCTTAAATGCGGCTTGATACTTGTTGCACTCTTGTTGGATGAACAACCATCTCTTTTGAATCGAGCCGATGCCACGGTTGCTTTCAAATTGGTAGGCCTCAAACAACTTCCTTTCATGGAATGTTTTGTGGACTCTCGTCCAAAAAACAATACCCTTTTGTTGTGCGCCCGTCCGTGGATCTTGGCTAATCTCCATCCAAGCTTGGCAAATCAACTTGTCCTCATCTTGTGTGTATGAACCCGTGCGAATGCTCTTCCTCTTCTTTTGTGCTTCCGCTCTTTGTGTCAACTCGTCGATGAACAAGGGCGCGCCACTAATGTCAATGTCATCGCTTTCTTCTTCATCACCATCACCTTCGACATAAATGCCATCGTCTTCATGCCACGAGTCGCCATGGTCGTAGTCAGCACGGTGGTAGTCAGCACGGTCGTCGGCCTCTTCATCGGTAGTGAACTGGCCGCGGCCATCCTGACTTTGGGTCTCATCGGGGTTGAAGGCAGGGACGTGGCCGTCATCGTAGATCTCCATGAACTGGTCATAGTAGGGGTCGTCGACCGGTGCCGTTGGGGTTGGCATTCCATCGAACAAGACGCGGGGGGGGCGGCATGGTGCCGGTAAACGGCGGTCGTGCTTGCTTTCTTTGCATCTCGACGGCCGGCCGGCCGCTGCTGCTGGACCCAGGGGTGACGTTGAGGTTGATGATGGCCGAGGGGCGTGGTGTGGACGGCGCGATCACGCTCGCGTCCGGCGACCCACTGAAACGGGTCTGACCGTCATGCCTTGGAGGAGGAAAGCCGGGCGACAAGGGCGTCGTCCGCGACATCGGCGACTGGCAGTGCGGAGGCCGGGCGACCGACGACCCTGTGCTCGCCGGACCGACGGCCCCTCCAGAGAAACCGGGCGGGCGACAAATGCCGGCCATGAGAAGGGCGTGCGCTTTGCTGACGATGGCCTCCTTCTCCTCGACCTCGGCCTTGTGCCGCGCGACCTCAATCGCAGCACGCTCGGCGGCTTTCTTGGCCGCGGCGACGTTGGTCTTGGCGACCGCCCTCCGGCTCCTCTTCTTCGCTGATTCTGCATCCAACTTGGCGATCTCCTCCGACTTGCACTCCGACCGCGGCTCCCTTGGCGCCTTGCCCTTCTTCTTCTTGGCCATTCCGAGCGGGTCGACGGCGAGCCTGCCGGAGTTCGGTTGGGCGTCGGCCATGGACGGGGAAGGGAGTGGGACGGGCGGGACGTGGGAGGGTTGGGGGGTGTGGCGCCAAAGGGGCCACGGGGGGGGGGGGGGGGGGGGGGGTTGCTCTGTGTCACCGACACGCGGGCCAGGGGCGGACAAGCGCGCGCGTCCCACTCGTCCGCGCGATGTCCGTTTTGCCCCAAAAGCGGCACAAACTTGGGCCGCGGATGGGTCGAAAGCGGACGCAAAACGAACAAAAGTCCATTTGCTCCCGCGCGCTGGGCCGCCTCGTTTGTCCGTTTTATCCCAAACGGATGGGGCCGGACAGGATAGGGTCGCGCGGTGGAGTTGGCCTAAGTCTGGTCATAGTGGGAGTAACATAGGTACTCCCTCTCTCTCA
Organism: Triticum aestivum; assembly: GCF_018294505.1. Lineage (NCBI taxonomy): Eukaryota > Viridiplantae > Streptophyta > Magnoliopsida > Poales > Poaceae > Triticum > Triticum aestivum. The sequence continues at coordinate 390,172,765 of NC_057798.1, read as the reverse complement.
GTTTACAGGGCGTGCACGTACCCCTAGGTCGTTAATTTGACCAACTTAATACAAGTCATATATTACAAAAAATATATCGAAATAAACTTTAGATGTTCTATTTTCAAAAGGTACAATTTTTGTGTTATATAGTTTATATTAGGGTGATAAAATTGGCAACCTAGGTACACGCGTAGGACTTGTAAACTGAGACGGGAGGAAGTAGTAACATAGATGCCACATAAGCAAAAATATTGATGTGACAAGTAGTTAATGAGGAGAGAGTCAAATAGAGTAACCTAATATGTTACCATCACATAGCGCTTTCCAATACAAAATGAGTCTACAAGACAATAAATGAATATGTGTATGTTACTACACATATGTCACTTCCCACTATAAGGGTAGTAACATAGAGTAGTACCGTATGCATGTTACTACTCTAAGTTACTCCCCACTATGACCAGCCTAAAACGCACACGAGTTTCTGCAAAACTGTTTCGTTTTGCCCGCTTTTGACTTTTGAGACACTGACGCCCCACTGCTTTCCCACTTTATCCCTTTATTACCGGTAGCATTCATACAGAACAACAGTCCAAAATATATACTAGTACTTGCTAATATAAGAGTGTTTAGATAACTAAAGTAGTAATCTAAACGCTTTTATATTAGTTTACGGAGTGAGTACTACCTTTCCTGGTTTATTAGTGCCCTTTGTAAGTTATGGAAAAATTTAATCAAAGATTTAAATAACAAAATATTAATGCATGTCAACAAAAATTATATCGTTAGATTCATATTTGAACATAGTTTTTAATGATATAATTTTTATGACATGCATGGACATTTTTTTAGTTATTTCATGATCAATATTTGGTACGGAATACAATGAGGACCAATAAACTGAGACAGAGGTAGTGTATAGTAGTAGCATTCTTCCCGGAAGCTAGTGTGATATTTTGGCTAGTTTAACAAGAAACATTCATTTCGTCAACTAGAGTAAGTAGTGCGTGTACTACGGGTGTTTGATGCCGTGCCCATTTATTTCAAGCCATGCAGGAGAATTGTACGTGGTTGATGCCGCGTCATATTAAATGCTATCACTCGATAAATCAGGATTGTCACACGAATGAGTAAAATCTCCTACTCGTCGTCTGATCAGGACAACCGCATACATGTATCAGTATTTTCTTATCGCACTTTGAGCAAGAGCTCCGCATTGAGCTATGGAGTGGTGTGCATTGTACCATAGATGGGAGCTATCAGTGCACTTTTTTACATACGGAATACTTCCTCTTGTAAACCGTTTGAATTGAATATCGTACCAATTTGACATCGGAGAGATTGAGCACATGGTGCCATGCAACATCTGAGGTGTTGATAGAGTAAACCGTTGTTTTTGTGTCATTCATCTTAAGAACAAGAGCCCAAGATTATGCACCTTTGCTCAAAAGGATAGCCAATACTCACTGGATGTGCCACTTTGCTTTCCACTGGAGATAAACTGACATTGGTGAAATCTGTGTTTTTAAGCCTCATAATCTTTTCCATGTGTTCCCTGTCATTGCCAAAGTCAATTGTTCATCAAATTAATATCCTTCTCAAACACTGTTTATGGAAGAAATATGGCTCTGAAGAAAAATGCATGCCTATGATTCCTTGGGAAAAAGTCTGCCTACCAAAATCTCACGGTGGGCTTGGAGTGCTTGATATTTCCACTCATAATCAAGCCCTTTTGGTGAAATTCCTCCACGAATTTCTTAATAGAGAAGACACAACATAAGTGAACATCATATGGGAAACTTACTACTCTGTCAACCCACCAAGTGACAAAGTTGTGGGATCTTTTTGGTGGAGAGATGTCATCAAACTCATGCCCACTTTCAAATCATACTCAAGATGCCACCCTGGCAATGGCAGTACTATCCTCTTTTGCGCTGACAGATGGAATGAACAAAGCCGCGGCATTGCATACCCAGAACTTTACTCCTTTTGTATCAACACTAAATGCTCTTTACAACAAGTTCTGGCTCTCAACAATCTAGAAGATCTCTTCCACGAGCCATTATCCATCCCAGGCATACCAGCAATTCACAGTTCTCAAAGACACTTTGCAAAGTTATTATACTCGGTCAAGTCAAGATCTTTGGAGATGTCAATGGGATTCAGCCAATTATTCTTTCATAAAGATGTAAAAGGCAATGATGGGTCCCAGTAATGCCCATGTCATTTTCAAATGGATCTGGAAAAGCTCTGCACAACTCAGGCATAAGATCTTTATTTGGCTGCTAGTGTATGACAGCGTGAATGCCGGGAATTTACTCCACAGAAAATCAATGCATTTACCAAATTATAGTTGTGCACTCTTCAATGAAAAGATGAGGAAACAATGATGCACCTCTTTTGGGACTGCAACTTTGCCTCATAATGTTGGTACAAGATTATCCCTAACAAACAGAGAGGCATCTCACAATATGATGAAATCAGTCTCACAGTAGACAAGCTACCTCATGAGATTCCTATGGACATTATCATTGCAGGTGGTTGGGGTATCTGGTATGTCAGAAATGATAAAATCTTCAAGGCAATGAATCCTTCCATTCAGGCTTGGCTGCATCATTTCTCAGAAGGAATTGAGAAGGCTATCATCAGAGCAAAACTAGCAAAGGCACGGAAATTAAAGTCTTGGACTGAACTTCATTTGTAATTTTCTTTATGTTCCTTAGAGCTGGCACTGACTAGCATTTCTATCTTTTTTGCTCCTTTGCTCTTTTGTACATAACTTTACTTATATAATATAATTTCCCGTAGAACAATTGTTCTACGGTCCAGGGGTTAAACAAAACCTTAAGGCCAGAAAGGACAATAGATGGGCCCTTCAAGTGTTGCAACTCAGTGCCAGAGGCTTTATTAATAAGTAGAGTATCATCTGCATATTTACACCATAGGGATGTGAGAGCAAGAGATAAAGGACAATTGTTCTTTCCAAGTAAACTTCCTGCATAGATTTGTTTATCATGGATACTAGATACTCCCTCCGTCTCATAATATAATATCGTTTTCAAGCTATGGTATGGAGGGTGTAGGGGCTATTTGGTTCTATGCCTTGGATTGCCTCACTTTGCCACACATTTTTTCCAAGGTTGCCTAAGGTTAGTTTAACAAAATGAGAGTCACAAGTTGGCAAGCCTAAGGGAATCTTGCCACACTTTTTGTGTGTATGTAATATGGGGCCCTAGTGTGGCTTGCCTAAGGTGTGGCTTCAACCAAACACACACCTAAGTTGGTCAATGTTGCCTAAGCTTAGGTGTGGCAACCTTTGGCAAAGTTAGTTGCAAACCAAATAGCCCCGTAGTGAGCAACAATCTAGAACAAAGAGTGATGCAGATAGGGCGTCTCCTTGCACGCCCTCACTATCACCTTTGCATCCAAACTTATTTGCAGCCTCGCCATTAAGAAGATCTTGAGAAGAAACATATCTTACAATTTGACTAATCCAAACACAACATTTGTCTTCAAAGCCTCTACATCTCAAAATATCTAGGATAAATTGATGCCCAAGTTTGCCAAAGTATTTTTAAGTTTAGTTTGGCAATGAGAAATTTAGTTTTGATCTTTAGCATTGACGCAGGTATTCAAGAACCCGAGCTACACAATTCTCGATGGCCTTATATTTGATAAAACCATGTTTACTAACATGTACTCCCTTTGTAAACTAATATAATGTGTTTTATATCACTAAAGTAGTGATCTAAAACATATTATCTACTAAGGAAGAACCTACTAGAAAATAACTGCCTACAGTCTATTTGCCAACAATTTGGTAATGAGATTTAGTTTACAGTTTATCAATGACATAGGCCTAAAATCATTCACCATGGTAGCCCGTCAACTTTAGGAATGAGAGTGATGAGAAATGCATTGATGCTTTGAATACAGAGAAAACCTTCATGGAATTTTTTTCTGGGTGAGAACCTTCATGGAATTGAGAACATAAATCATAGAAGTCCTTCATAATACCTGTGTGAAATCCATCAGGGACAAGAGACTTATTGGAAGGAAGATACTTTATGGCATCATCAATCCCATCGGAAGTAAACGGAGCCTCTAAAGCTTGCAGGCGATGATGCCAAGAAATCAACTCGAGAAAAAAAGACTAGGGTTCTCTGCCTCCCGTCGACGACGCTGGTCCGCCATGTCTCCGGTGGCCTTAGTGATGATGTTATGTACCTAGGGTAGGGTCATGGACCTATCCAGGATACCATACCCAAGGACATCCTTAGACGAAGCTACCTTCCAGTCGACCAAGAAGGACTTCACTCGACCGGCTAGAGGACACTCGACGACCCTAAAGACACTCGACCATGAAGACTCACTCGACCATCAGGAGTTCAGGATCTACTCTGTATCCAAACGGTCTGTAATTAAATAGTCTTAATGGTCATGATGACACTTTATGTAGGGCGTTACCAGTAACGCCCAGCTTTAATGTACTTTAACCCTCTGCTACGTGGGTTGGCTGGGGTCCCGGCGTCCTCTATATAAGACACCCCCCCCTCCACTGGTAGAAGGGTTCGCACCCCTGTAACTCATATACACATAAACTAGTCGACTGCCTCCGGGCTCCAAGACGTAGGGCTATTACTTCCTCAGAGAAGGGCCTGAACTCGTAAAACACTCGTGTGTACAACTACTCCATAGCTAGGATCTTGCCTCTCCATACCTACCCCCCATTCTACTGTCAGACTTAGAACCACGACAGTTGGCGCCCACCGTGGGGCAGGTGTCTTAGCGACTTTTTTGGATAAGTTGCAATTTGTCCGATCGCCTTCATCATGGTTTCCGGCGGAGCTCTGGTCGAGGGCCGCGAGATCCGTCTCGGTGCGCTCGCTTTCATCGCCGGCGACTCCGCTTGGCTCCAGGAGGCACCACTCGACATCGACGCGCTGCCCGTCTGCGGGGCGACGCACTTTTGGGCGTGTGTCCGCGGCGTCTTGCTGCGGCAGCCGTCGACCCCATATCGGTCGACTCCTGTGCCGTCCTCCCTCCCTGTCTCCCGCCAGCGCAAGCGCTCCAGTTGGTCGAGGCTCCAGCGATGGGTGAGACACGCAGTGGCTCGCCAATCGGCCACCATCCAAGTCGCGGCAATTGAGCCCGACGAATCTCTCTACGGCCTGTTCGACCTGTCGACTGGCTCCGTAGAGACTGCATCCGAGTGCGATAGCAGTGATCCAGCGGCGGAGGTCCTGATGGTCAACGGGCCTCGTAGTCCTCCGGTTTCCCCCGCGATGACGGGATGGACGACGGGGGCGACCCCGCTCAAGCCCACGAAGAGTATCAGCCCGAGCCACTCACTTCTCAGCAGAGGGAAGAACTTCGCCGCCGGAACATGGATGCCCTGCATACTCCCATTGCAGGAGAAACTCCTGAGGCTCGTGCCCTGGAAGAGGTACGTTTAGCCAACCTGGCTGAACGCACTCGACTGGAGAACCTCCAGCGAGCACTCGACGAGCGTGCGCGTCAACGAGTGACCAACTCCAACCGACGTCAGCTCTTTCCGCAATCGACTCAGGTATATCGAACCCCAATTCAGAATTTGGCAGTTGCAGCCCGTATAGCGGAGTCAATTCAGCCCTCTCAGTCAGAGGCTGGAAGAGGCTTGATGCAGATCAGAGATTTGCTTCGGGCAGCAGGAGATCAGAATTCAGCTGTGTCACAGTCGCGCAACAGGATTCACAGTTGATCCGTCGCTGCGAATACTGTTCAGTCGGCTCACAGTCCAAGGTCGCCTCCGAGGCGCGTGGGACGTGAAGGCCGGCGGGACCACTATGATGATCGATTTGATCGTGATGACAGGCGACGAGTGCCCACTCCTCCCCCGAGAAGTGGGTCTAACGCCCATCGGCAGCAAGATGATGGACGCCAGCTCAGTGTTGGGCGGAGAGCTCCAGTCGACCCCAGAGAGCTAGGCTTTGATGCGAGATCCATCATCGTGCAAGGTTTGGTCGACCGGAACAGAGCTCATAGAGGTGGCCATGACAAAGATGTGCCCACAAGCAGCCGAGTCCACGTTTCAGGTCCAGAATGTTTTAGCAGAGCCATCAGAGCCGCAGTGATACCCCCCAACTTCAGGTTGGCGACTGGGGTGAGTAAGTTCACCGGAGAGTCTAAGCCTGAAACTTGGCTTGAAGACTACCGAGTGGCTGTTCAGATTGGTGGCGGTAATGATGAGGTGGCCATGAAACATTTGCCACTTATGCTAGAGGGTTCGGCCAGGGCGTGGTTGAATCAGTTAGCTCCTAGCAGCATTTACACCTGGGAAGATCTTTCCCGAGTGTTCGTCAGGACGTTCGAGGGAACTTGCAAGCGACCTGCCGGATTGACTGAGCTGCAAGTTTGTGTACAAAAGTCGAGTGAAACACTGAGAGATTACATCCAGAGATGGATCACTTTGCATCATACTGTAGAGAATGTGTCAGACCATCAAGCGGTCTGCGCCTTCAAGGATGGTGTCAAGAACAGAGAGTTGAGCTTGAATTTTGGTCGAACTGGAGATATGACCCTGAGTCGGATGATGGAAATAGCCACCAAGTACGCCAATGGCGAAGAAGAGGACCGACTCCGGAGTGGCAAGTACAAGCCGAGTCAGTCGGATAAAGGAAACTCCAGTCGGAAGCAAAAGCGGAAGGCCGAGCCAGCTACTCCTGGAGAGGCTCTGGCCGTGACTCAAGGCAAATTGAAAGGGAAGCCCAAAGGATCTTGGAACCCCAAGAAGGTAAAAGATAAGTAAGGTAATGACGTGATGGATCTACCGTGTCATATCCACACGAAGAAAGACGAAGAGGGTAACTTCATCTACCCAAAGCATACCACTCGCCAGTGCCGGCTCTTAATCCAGCAGTTTCAAGGGAAGCAGCCGAAGGACAAAGAGAAGGAGTCGGACAAGGCTGAGGACAAAGAGGACAGTGATGGGGAGTACCCTCATGTCCACTCTACTCTGATGATTTTTGCTGATGTAGAGAGCAAAAGTCGACTGAAAGTGATCAACCGTGAGGTCAATATGGTCGCCCCGGCGACACCAAACTATCTGAGATGGTCGCAAACTCCCATTACTTTCGATCAGTCTGATCACCCTACTCACATTGCCACCCCTGGGAGGCCAGCGCTGGTGGTCGACCCAGTCGTCGAAGGCACTCAACTGACGAAAGTATTGATGGATGGCAGCAGTGGATTGAACATACTGTATGCAGAGACGCTCAAGGGAATGGGCATTCCGATGTCCAGGCTCAGTTCCAGCAACATGAGTTTTCACGGAGTCATCCCAGGAAAGAAGGCTGAGTCACTCGGCCAAATAGCTCTGGATGTAGTGTTCGGCGACTCAAAGCATTTCCGCAAAGAGAAGCTGACATTTGAAGTCATGGATTTCTGAAGCGCCTACCATGCTATTTTGGGAAGACCAGCCTATGCCCGCTTCATGGCTCGACCATGTTATGTGTACCTCAAGTTAAAGATGCCTGGCCCCAAAGGCGTGATCACCATCACTGGCAGCCGGAAGAAGGCAGAAGAGTGTTTCCAGAAAGGCTCAAAGATTGCGGATGACCAGATAACAGTGGTAGAGCTGGAGGAATACAAGAAGAATGCAGATCCGAGTGATTTGCTGCGGGCCAAGAAGCCCGCCACAGAGTCAGCATTTCAGTCGTCTGGGGAGACGAAGCCAGTTCATATCCACCCGACTGACCCCAATGCAGCTCCGACCCATATTTCCACAACACTCGACTCTAAATAGGAAGAAGCGCTCATCCAGTTCCTCCGTGAGAACTGGGACATCTTTGCATGGAAGCCAGCTGACATGCCGGGTGTTCCCAGGGGACTGGCTGAGCATCGCGTTAGAGTCGACTCAAAAGCGAAACCTGTTAAAGAGCATCTTCGACGGTCCGCCGTTCAGAAGAAAAAAGCCATTGGCGAGGAGGTGGCTCGGCTCCTTGTAGCAGAGTTCATCCGAGAGATATACCACTCCGAGTGGCTCGCCAATGTCGTTATGGTTCCCAAGAAGGACAACTCACTTTGCATGTGCATTGATTTCAAGCACATTAATTGGGCCTGCCCAAAAGATCATTTTCCTCTCCCTCGCATCGACCAAATTGTCGACTCGACCGCAGGGTGCGAGAGATTGTCTTTTCTAGACGCTTATTCCGGGTATCATCAGATCCGTCTGTATGGGCCCGACGAAATCAAAACAGCTTTCATCACTCCATTCGGGTGCTTCTGCTATATCACCATGCCATTCGGCCTCAAGAATGCCGGAGCCACGTTCATGAGAATGATTCAAAAGTGCTTGCTCACTCAAATCAGTCGGAATGTGGAAGCGTACATGGATGATATCATGGTCAAGTCACGAAAGGGTTCCGACCTGTTGACTGACTTAGCTGAAACATTTGCCAATCTCAGGAGGCATGATATCAAGCTCAATCCATCAAAGTGCACATTCGGAGTACCTGGCGGAAAGTTACTCGGTTTTCTCGTTTCCGAACGAGGAATCGATGCTAACCCAGAAAAAGTTGGCACCATACTCCGAATGAAACGCCCTGTGCGTGTGCACGACGTCCAGAAGCTTACTGGATGCTTGGCCGCGTTAAGTCGATTCATCTCTCGCCTCGGTGAAAAGGCGCTTGCCCCTTTACCGACTGATGAAGAAGGCAGACAAGTTCGAGTGGACTCCAGAAGCTGATGCAGCGTTTGCCGAGTTAAAAACTCTGCTCTCCACCCAGCCGGTGCTTGCTGCTCCAATCAGCAAAGAGCCTCTGTTGCTTTATATTGCAGCCACAGGACAAGTCGTCAGTACAGTACTTACGGTCGAGCAGGAAGAAGAAGGGAAAGCCTTCAAAGTTCAGCGCCCAGTGTATTATCTCTCTGAAGTTTTGACCCCATCGAAGCAAAGATATCCTCATTATCAGAAGCTCGTATATGGGATCTACATGACCATGAAGAAGGTTGCTCATTATTTCTCTGATCATGACATTACAGTCGTCAGCGACGCACCATTGTCAGAGATTCTGCACAACAGAGATGCAACTGGTCGAGTAGCTAAATGGGCGATTGAACTCCTTCCCCTTGATATCAAATTTGAGGCAAAGAAAGCCATTAAGTCCCAGGCTATAGCAGATTTCCTTGCCAAGTGGATTGAGCAACAACAGTCGACTCAAGTTCACTCGGAGCATTGGACCATGTTCTTTGATGGCTCTAAGATATTAAATGGTTCTGGTGCTGGGGTTGTTTTGGTTTCCCCCCGAGGAGACAAGCTCAGATATGTGCTCCAAATTCACTTTGATTCCTCCAACAATGAAGCAGAATATGAAGCACTCTTGTATGGGTTGCGCATGGCCATTTCACTCGGCGTCCGTCGCCTTATGGTTTATGGCGACTCAGATTTGGTGGTCAATCAGGTGATGAAGGAGTGGGACGTTAGAAGCCCAGCAATGACTGGATACTGCAATGCAGTGAGGAAGCTCGAAAAGAAGTTCGAAGGGTTAGAGCTCCACCACATACCCCGACTGAAAAATCAAGCAGCTGACGATCTGGCGAAGATAGGATCCAAGAGAGAAGCCATCCCCAGTGATGTGTTCTTGGAGCATATCCACACTCCGTCAGTCGTAGAAGACCCTTTTACCGATGAAGCTCCGCAACCTAAGAGTGTTACGGACCCGACTGAGGTTGAAGTCCCAGCAGTGGTCGACCTGATCATGGAAGTTCTAGTGATCACTCCAGATTGGACAGTACCATATATCGCGTATATCTTGAGGAAAGAACTCCCGGAGGACGAAGAAGAGGCTCGACAGATCGTCCGCCGATCTAAAGCCTTTACCGTGATAAGAGGACAGTTGTACAGAGAAAGCGCGACTGGAGTTGGTCAGAAATGCATAACACCGGAGGAAGGTCGAATAATCCTTGATGACATCCACTCGGGGACCTGTGGCCATCATGCGTCCTCTCGGACCATCGTGGCCAAAGCATACCGAGCCGGATTTTATTGGCCAAGAGCGAATGAAATGGCGAAGGAGATAGTCGACAAGTGCGAGGGATGCCAATTTTACTCCAATATGTCACACAAGCCCGCGTCAGCTTTGAAGACTATACCACTCGTCTGGCCCTTTGCAGTGTGGGGTTTGGATATGGTCGGTCCTTTGAGAACAGGCAGAAGCGGTTTTACCCATGTGCTGGTAGCAGTCGACAAGTTCACTAAGTGGATCGAAGCTAAACCCATCAAGAACCTCGATGCCGGTACTGCTGTCAGCTTCATCAGAGAATTGATATTCAGATATGGGGTCCCGCACAGCATCATCACTGACAACGGGTCAAACTTCGACTCCGAAGAGTTCAGAGCTTTCTGCACATCTCAAGGCACGCGAGTCGACTATGCTTCAGTCGCTCACCCACAGTCGAATGGACAAGCAGAACGAGCCAACGGTTTGATTCTCAAAGGGTTGAAACCCCGTTTGATGCGTGATCTTAAGCATGCGGCTGGTGCATGGGTCGACGAACTTCCCTCAGTGCTTTGGGGGTTAAGGACCATGCCCAACCGGTCGACTGGAAGAACTCCATTCTTCTTGGCCTACGGAGCTGAAGTAGTCTTGCCGACTGACCTTCTCCACAATGCTCCCCGGGTCGAGCTCTACACTGAAGCTGAAGCAGAACAAGCACGGCAGGATGCAGTCGACCTTTTAGAGGAAGAGAGGGAGTTGGCTCTGATCAGATCGACCATTTACCAACAAGACTTGCGTCGCTTCCACGCCAAAAACGTGAAGAGTCGAGCCTTCCAGGAAGGAGATTTAGTTCTCCGAGTGGATCAGCAGAAACCACACGAGCTTGCTCCTTCTTGGGAAGGTCCCTTCATCGTCACCAAGGTTCTCCACAATGGAGCATACCATCTTTACAATGTCGAGCATCAGATCGACGAGCCCCGAGCTTGGAGCGCGGAGCTTCTCCGCCCCTTTTACACCTAAGTATTCACTCGGATGAGTTGTAATAAAAGTACTTCTGTAGTTTATTTATCAAAGACAAGAGCTTTATAATCTTCCCAGTAATCGTTATTTCTTTTGTCCACTCAAAACAATCCCCTAGTGGGTGGCTTAGCTGCGAATCCGATTCGCCCAAGTCTGTAAAAAAATGCTAACCGAGTGGTGAGCCAGTCTCCCACACGAAGGCTTAGCTGCGAAATCCGTTTCGCCTAAGATAAAACAAAATCCTACCGAGTGGCAAGCCAACCTTCCACTTGAAGGCTTAGCAGCAGTCCAAGTACTCGCCTAAGATAAATAAAATCCTGTCGAGTGGTAAGCCAGCCTTCCACTCGGAGGCTTAGCTGCAGTCCAAGTACTCGCCTAAGATAAACAAAATCCTGTCGAGTGGTAAGCCAGCCTTCCACTCGGAGGCTTAGCTGCAGTCCAAGTACTCGCCTAAGATAAACAAAATCCTGTCGAGTGGTAAGCTAGCCTTCTACTCGAAGGCTTAGCGGCAGCATTGCGCTCGCCTAAGTACAAGTACAACGTGCGCTTCGCAAGGAGGACGAGGTGCAGGTCGACTGCTACCCTCTCCTTCCGAGCTACGCCACAAATACAACGTGCGCTCTGCAAGGAGGACGAGGTGCAGATCGACTGCTACCCTCTCCTTCCGAGCTACGCCACCAATTCAAAATCCTACCGAGCGGAGAGCAAACCTTCCACTCGGGGGCTTAGCTGCAGCCCATTGCTCGCCTAAGTATTTGAAATCCTACCAAGTGGAGAGCAAACCTCCCACTCGGGGGCTTAGCTGCAGCCCAGTGCTCGCCTAAGTATCTGAAATCCTACCGAGTGGAGAGCAAACCTCCCACTCGGGGGCTTAGCTGCAGTCTAGCGCTCGCCTAAGTATGTGAAAATCCTACCGAGTGGAGAGCAAACCTCTCGCTCGGGGGCTTAGCTGCAGCCCAGTGCTCGCCTAAGTATCTAAAATCCTACCGAGTGGAGAGCAAACCTCCCACTCGGGGGCTTAGCTGCAGCCCAGTGCTCGCCTAAGTATTTGAAATCCTACCGAGTGGAGAGCGAACCTCCCACTCGGGAGCTTAGCTGCAGCCCAGTGCTCGCCTAAGTATCTGAAATCCTACCGAGTGGAGAGCAAACCTCCCACTCGGGGGCTTAGCTGCAGTCTAGCGCTCGCCTAAGTATGTGAAAATCCTACCGAATGGAGAGCAAACCTCTCACTTGGGGGCTTAGCTGCAGCCCAGTGCTCGCCTAAGTATCTAAAATCCTACCGATTGGAGAGCAAACCTCTCACTCGGGGGCTTAGCTGCAGCTCAGTGCTCGCCTAAGTGTATTGAGGAACAAGTCGATTGCAATAAGCGCTTCGCTTTAACCTGCAAAAGACACCTCAAACCAAATGCAAACATATTCAACGACGAATCCAAGTTCGGATAACACCTAACGGAACCGAAAGTGCTCAAGCGCTAGGCCTGTTAAGGTTTGTCGGTTACAAAACTCACTCGACATACCGAGGCAAATTTAAAGTATCAAGCTCAGAAGTTTTTTACCCCTCCTGTGGAGGGCTGGAAGGTGCAACAAACTCGTCTAGATCAATTCCATCTGCAATCCGAGTGGCAGCAGCAATGAAGGTCTCCATGAAAGATCTGAAATCGTGCTTCTTGGTGTTAGCCACCCTAAGAGCCACCAGCTTGTCCTCTCGTGCATCCTTGCAGTGAACGCGGACCAGAGACAGAGCAACATCCGCACCGCACCTGGCCGAAGACTTCTTCCACTCCTGCACTCGACTTGGGACCTCGTTCAGTCGAGTCATCAGGGACTCGAGGTCGTTCTGGAGTGTCTCTCTTGGCCAGAGTGTTGTGTCGATGCGAGAAGTTGCGACCTTCAGCCTTGCGAGATAATCGACAACAGCAGCAACCCGAGATTCAAGCCGGAGCACATTCATGGCGACTTCATCTTTCACAGGAGAGTTGATGGGGTCCAGGTTTACTTCCAGTCGACCAGTCTCCTCTTCAAAGTTCTGGCAAAACTCTGCAAGCACAACCACCGAGTCAAGACAAACAGTCGGAGGTTACAATTAAAATATTTGTTTGATACAAAGGATTACCTTCAAGCATGAGGAACAACTTCTTGGCGAGTCCACCCAGATAAGCCTCTAGATCGTTCTTCTTTCTCTTCAACTCACTGGCCTTGTCATTCAGGGTGGTCTTGTCACTTTTCAGTCGACTGACCTCCTGGTTGGCAGCATCAAGAGCAGCTTTCAGATTGGTGTTTTCTTCTTCAAGCTTGGTCACTGAAGCCAGCTTCTCATCGCAAGCCTGGTCTTCTCTAAAGCAGTTTTTTGCATCTCAGCCAAGTCAAGCTCTTGCTTCTTCAGGGCATCCCTCACTTTGTCTGCAAAGTTACAGTGAGATTAGATTCGGAAACAAGTAAGTGGCAAAGGCAGTCGTCAAAAGCCTCACCAAGCATACCTTTTGCTTCCTCCTTCGCCTTCGTTAAGTTCTCTTGGGCCAGTTTCAGATCGAGCTCGAGCTGAATGTGTTTGTTCTCCAACTCAATATAACGAGCCGCAAGGTCACAGGATTTCTACGAAGAACCAATCGACAGATGTCAAAGACAATTCACTTCCGAGTGAGTAAGGAAAAATCATAGCATTTCTAAGACTACGGCCGAATACAACCATTCGACCATAGTCTCAGGGACTACACCCAGTGGGTGCACTCAGCGTGCCCCCACTAGTTTCATTAGTTAGAGTCGACCAGTCGACCAACAAAAAAAAGGGAGACTAGTTTCCTTAGTTCTTCAGACTATAGTCGACTGCCAGCAGTCGACCACAGTCTCGGGGACTACACCCAGTGGGTGCACTCAGCGTGCCCCCACCGGTCTATGAGTCTATTCGACCTAGTCGAGTAAGGAAAAAACTTAAAGCCTATGGTCGACTGCCAGTAATCGACCATAGCCTTGGGGACTACACCCAGTGGGTGCACTCAGCGTGCCCCCACTAATCTGGAATTTCAATCGATACACCCAGTGGGTGTAGGAAAAACTCTAAGAATTTCAGAAAGAAGAGTTTTCAGATATCATATCCTAACAGAACAGGCAGTGACCGACTGACCTGAACATTACTCTGAAGAGCCGAACTGGCGTCATAGGCTGCCTGGCTGGCTTCTCGTATTGCCTTCACTTGCTCCGTCATGACCCCCGCTTGGCGTATTGCTTCTTTAGCAGCACTAGCTTGGTCTTCTGGAACGGGGTAGGTTGAGAAAAGCGAAGGTTGAGTAGCACTCAACGACGAAGGACGAGCACTCGTCAACGGCACCGCAAAGGTTACGGTGGGCCGAGTGACATTGTCTCCCTCCACGACCAACGTCTCGGGTGCCGGCACATCCTGAGTTGCCTTGCCAGCAGACGTTTTCTTGCTCCTCCTCTGCCTTGGTGGTTCTTCGTCGTCGTCGTCAGGAAGGTCAATAACAATGTTAGATGAAGCTACAGAAAGAATCAAAATTAGAGACAATAAGTCAGTCGACTGAAAACGGCATCACAAGAGTCATACCAGGCTTTGAGGTAGCAGCATCCTCCATCTCGTGGTCTTCAGCCCTGACCGAAGTATCAGAAGTAGCAGCATTGCAGTTCCGAAAGTCAGTCGATTGACCCATGGGTCGACCAAGAGCAAGTTCATGAAACGGGGAAAACTCAAGACTACCATTACCCTGAGATAGTGGGGATCACCATCTTCATCTTCGGCAAGACCTTCGCAGGTTTCGACGGCGCCACTCAAGATTGCTTCGGAGCCTTCTCAGTCAGCGCCGGAGAAGTAGTTCGAGGATGCTTGGTCGACTGGGTAACAGTCGCGACCCCCTTACCACGCTCAGTCGTGGGATCATGGACAAGCTTCGAGCCTCTTTCCGAGCGGGGAGGTGCAACTTCCTCCTCCTCCTCCTCCTCTTCCTCCTCATCAGAGTCTTCAGCCTCATCACCGTCGTCAGCATCCGAATCCCACTCCTCTGGGCTTTCGCCCCCACTTCCTTCCTCCTCTTCAGTCGGCGTCTGCACTCCATTGGGCATCGAGTATAACTCCGTGGTGGCCTGTCAAGCAACAAAGCAAAGCAAAGATCACTCGACCAATTCACAGCGAAGCAGAATGAATAAAGCAAGATTGCGATTGGAAATAAATGGCCATACCGTGTCCGGCATGTAGGTACAGTCGAGTGGTGGGATCCTCCTGGCCCCTCGAGGGTTGTCCTTATTCCCCGTAATCGCGGTCACCCACCTCTCCAGTGTGGCATCGTCGACCGCCTCTGGATGGACCCGAGTGGTGTCCTCGGTCCCACAATATAGCCACATCGGATGGCCTCGGTACTGAAGTGGTTGGATGAGCCGCCTAAGGAAGACCTCCAGAAGATCCATACCCGTCACTCCTTCTCTGACGAGTTGGACTACGCGCTCCATCAGCATTTTCACCGGAACTTTCTCCTCAGGAAGCACTTTCAGGGAAGAGGGCTTGTCCACTCGGTCCATGGAAAATGGAGGGAGACTAGTCGACTGCCCCGGCGTCGACTCGTCTTGGCAGTAGAACCAAGTCGACTGCCACCCTCTGACCGACTCAGGAAGGGTCATGGCTAGGAAAGTACTCTTATTCCTCATCTGGATCCCAAGACCACCGCACATCTGGATAACCTAAGTCCTTTCATTATCCGGACTCGCCTTTTTCACTGTCTGTGAACGACAGGTGAATATGTGCTTGAAGAGACCCCAGTGTGGTCGACAACCCAGGAAGTTCTCGCACATGGACACAAAGGCAACAAGATAGGCGATGGAGTTGGGAGTGAAATGGTGGAGTTGCGCCCCAAAGAAATTTAGAAACCCCCGGAAGAAAACACTCGGCGGCAGAGAAAAACCACGGTCCACGTGAGTGGCTAAGAGAACGCACTCACCCTCCTGCGGCTGCGGTTGACACTCGGTCCCCGGAAGCCTCGCTGACCCGTGGGGGATCAGTCCCTCATTGGCCAGATCATTGAGATCTTTCTCAGTGATGGTCGAGCGGATCCAATCCCCTTGGACCCAACCCTTCGACAGGCGGGACCTTGACGAAGATCCGCCCCGACTGGACGGTCTCCCCTTCGCTTGCCCCGTCGTCGTCGCCTTCTTCGCGCGCTCTAGGGCCGCCGTCTTCTCCTTCACCATTGTTGCCGGTGATGCGTGCGAGGAGTGGATAGGCGAAGGCGAGGGCAGGCGCAGTGGACGAAGGCAAAGAGGGAAGGGAGAAGAATGGGAAGGCACTGTTCAAAAAACCCTCCCCCGGCGCTTTATATAAGGGCACTTCCGAGTGGCTGACGAGTGGGTCTGGGCGATCCTGTCACATCCCGAAACAGTCGCGCACGCATGATACGTGGCCAAAAAGGCGGCGCGGAAATCAAGGAGTCCACGCCTTATCCCATCCGATTGTCGCGGTCCGCCCCGCTTCGCGTGCTTCCCAAATTTCGGATCCCGCAAAATCCGCTAACGGCAGATCAATCTGTCAGACGACATCTTTCCTGCGATCCGTCGCTCGGAAGTTCATCAAAGTCCAAAAAGTTCACTCGACAGAAGACAAGAATGGATCAAGGCGACTGAAATAAAAGTCGACGCCAACGCCGAAAGAAAAGTCACCGACTGAAGATACGACATAATTAAAGCATAGGAAATAAGTCAGAGAAAATCATCAACTCCTTCCTCACTCGAACCTCGATCCATTCGGGGGCTAATGATGATGTTATGTACCTAGGGTAGGGTCATGGACCTATCCAGGATACCATACCCAAGGACATCCTTAGACGAAGCTACCTTCCAGTCGACCAAGAAGGACTTCACTCGACCGGCTAGAGGACACTCGATGACCCTAAAGACACTCGACCATGAAGACTCACTCGACCATCAGGAGTTCAGGATCTACTCTGTATCCAAACGGTCTGTAATTAAGTAGTCTTAATGGTCATGATGACACTTTATGTAGGGCGTTACCAGTAATGCCCAGCTTTAATGTACTTTAACCCTCTGCTACGTGGGTTGGCTGGGGTCCTGGCGTCCTCTATATAAGCCACCCCCCTCCACTGGTAGAAGGGTTCGCACCCCTGTAACTCATATACACATAAACCAGTTGACTGCCTCCGGGCTCCGAGACGTAGGGCTATTACTTCCTCAGGGAAGGGCCTGAACTCGTAAAACACTCATGTGTACAACTACTACATAGCTAGGATCTTGCCTCTCCATACCTACCCCCCATTCTACTGTCAGACTTAGAACCACGACACTTAGGGCTATGGCAGTGCGGTGGATCCCGACCCTTGGCAGCAGGAGGACGCCTTTTATATGTCCCTTCGAGTTTTGTTAGGATTTGTGTCCTGTTCAGGAAGACGAGATGGTGGTAGCTCTCTGAAGATAGAATAAGGTTTTTCCCGCCTAGCCCCCATCCCGGTGGCGCATCTAGTATCGTCAGTGGGCATTTGGAGGTATGTCTCTGGTGGATCTGTCCTTGGTGGATTTGCTGGGATTAGATCATAGTTCGTCTATGTTGTTGTGTTTTCAGGTTGGATCCTTCTGATTTACACCACTCTTCAACATCGGTAGTTGTTGTTGGTGCGCTGGTCCTATGGGGCCTTAGCACGATGACTTTCCAACTGTCTACTACAACAATTTTTGTCCGACTCTGATGAGGGAGGGGTGATGACGGCAGTGCACCTTTGGCTGGCTTTAGTGCTTGTAGTCATCGTTAGGTGGTATACGGATCTAGATGTAATTTTACTATTTTTGTGTTCACTGTACTACCATGATTGAAGATGAATAGATCAAAAGTTTTTTCGCAGAAAAAATAATGGAAAGACCATTGCATTAGAGTAGTTAAGTGAACTAGGAGAAGTAAAAAACTTGTCCGGTTTCTAATGGAGATTGGATTTCTGCATATTACACCAAGTGATTTTCCTTCCTTTCAAGTGAATGTCGACAAGTTGCAAATTGTTGGTTACTTCATTAAAAAGGAATATCTTAGTAAATTTTCCACATGGATTATGCCTACTAGTTTAAAGCATGTTATTCAGCACATACACCCAAATATGATTAGTTATTCCCACAACACTATGCATTTCAAATCGTATGGCCCATGTGGTGAGCAACTTAAAAACAAACACAATGTATTCCAAAACTCCCCCATGGAAGGCTATAACCATCAATTTCTTACCCTACAATCAATCTTGCTTCACAAGGTTGCTAGATTTGAGCCATTTGAGGTCTCGGATCTCAGGTTTGTTAAAGAGGCCCTACACATCTTCCCTCTGGATTGCACATCAATTACACAAAATCCATGGCCATCATGATCAGAGACGAGATTGGCGACAAGGAATTGGTCCAGGATGCAATGTCGTGGAGCTTGGAATCTTTTTCCTGCAAGTACTTGGGGCTGCAGCTCTCCATTTGGCAGCTGACGCGCTCTGAATGGCAGCTGATAGTGGACAACGTGCTCAAGTTCATGCCTGGATGGCAGAAAGGTTTAATCACTAGAGCTGGAAGATTGGTGCTTGTTCATGATGTGGTGATGGCATGCCCCACTCACCATCTTAGCGTTTCGGACGCACCCAAGTGGGCTATCGAGCAAGTAAACAAGCGTTGCAGAGCGTTCTTTTGGGACGGATCGGAGGAAATCCACGGAGGGAAGTGTCTTGTTGCCTGGCAAAGAGTGTGCAGGACAAAGGAGCTAGGTGGCCTTGGTCTTCTCGACTTAAACCGCCAAGGCCTGGCTTTAAGATTGCGTTGGAAATGGCTTAGACGTACGGACCCAGGCAGACCGTGGTATGGGCTCTCAATGAACACGGATCCGCAAGTGCAGTTGGCTTTTGACAGCCTGGTCCATTGGAAACTTGGGGATGGCCACAAGGTGTTGTTTTGGAAAGACAAATGGATGAGAGGTGCCACAACCAGGGAGATTGCTCCGAGCATCTGGGGCAAGGTTCGTATGCAAACGGTAAACAAGCGGACAACGCATGATGGATTGCTCAACCATCGTTGGGCCTCAGACATCTCCGGTGAGCTCTCCACGGATGATCTCGCTCAGTTGATCAACCTTTGGGAGATTGCCATCACGACGCAGCTTACTCCCACCGCGAGGGATGAGGCTGTTTGGCCCTGGAGCTCCAAGCAGGTGTATACTCGGCCTCTGCGTACCAAATGCTCTTCAAGGGTGCGATCAGTGTGACCTATGCGCATTGGATTTGGAAGTGTTGGGCACCTCTCACCTGCAAGATCTTCATGTGGCTCGCCATGCAACATAGAATATGGACATCCGATAGGAGGCTGCGGCATGGGCTACGGGATAGTCCCTCACCGTGCTATCTTTGTGGTCAGGAGGAGGATAACGTTGATCATCTGTTGATCCAGTGCGTCTACTCGTGCCAAGTATGGCACAACATTCTTTCCAGCACGAGGGTTGCCCCGGCCCTAGCACCGGTGGTGAGCGATACTTTGGAGACATGGTGGGGCGGTACCCGAAAATGGATCGACAAGGAGACACGCAAAGCTTTTGATAGCTTGGTGATGCTAGTGTGTTGGCATCTTTGGAAGCAAAGGAATGAACGGGTTTTCTGCTCGGTGGACACGCCCGTCTTGGTGGCTGATCTTGCAAACAGGATTCTTGATGAACTTCGCACTTGGGCGAGGGCGGGAGGACGTGGAGTTGACACCATCTTGGGAGGAGTTAACGTAGTGTGTGGAGTTGGAGTTCTAATGTGGCCTTGGTCGGCTTGTGGCCATGCGCTATGCATCTTAAACTCTTGTACATTGTTTTCTCTCTTCTATAAAGCTAAGGTACACGATTTGCGTACTCTCAAAAAAAAAATTGTTTCATCCAAGGGCCATAGTGATCTCTTACCTTTTGAGAGGTATAAAAGTACTAAATGGACAATAATAGTTTTGTTTTTTGAACGACTCCCACTAACAAAATGTTCTTTTTTCATATACTGTTACCATATCAAGCGTTAAATGAAAAAAGTATGTACTTAAACTTGTATATACGCACCATGGTGTATGCAAGGCCGATAAAAAATTCAAAAAATGGAATGTCACATACAATTTTGAATTATTGCATTTGGTTTCCAATCAGATTGAGCTGTTGTAAAAACAAAGCTCCAGAATCCCGTTACAAGAGTTTGTTCCACCTAAAAAATATCTTTGAAGACACAAATAGTTTGTTTGATCCATCGATCCAAACATATTTGATTTGATTTGTTGATGTCATTGCCTTTTTAAATATGTCAGATCCTTGCATTTCTCTGGTGAAATAATATGGGAAGTCAAAGCTCCTTATATATTCGTAGTTTCATCTCCAAATATGTTGATTTAATCGATGCGATCCCCTTGATTTCGTGACTAAAATGTTCTATGATCTATTTAGGAAAGAGACAATAATGTGCATTACTATTTACCTTTTTATGCCATGATGAATTAACTAGTGGCAATGATATCTGGCGAACGTCCGCCGGGAGTGAGATCCCAACAACCCCCCAGCCTCACTTGTAGCAAACACCCAGAGAGACTGACGATCCAGATGGTCAAAGATTGACAGTTATTGAGGAAAATTGCACTAAAAATAAAACAACTTCCATGTTTTTTTCTTCTGAAAACCGCCACCATCCCTAATAATACTAAAAATGTCATCCTGTAGGTTCGCAGAGGTCATGCGTGCCAGCGAACGTTCACCGGGGCCTGGGTATTAGCATCCTTAATTAGGGTGCGTTCGGTCCGAAGGAAAACTCGAAGGAATCTAATCATGTAGTCTTTATGGCAAAATAAGAACCTCAACAATTAAAGGCCATGTCTCACTAAAACTCTTACCAAGGACCAGGGCAAAAACAAGTAAGTTTACTTTGCTTATTGAACTTGGTGTGCAAGATTTCTTGGTGAGGAAGGAAACTTGCATGGTAAGTTTGCCTAGCTGAGAAGGAAACTTTAAGTAGCAAGTTTGTCTGGTTGTGCAGCTTATTTGCCGATTAAGATGTCTGAGTTACTAGTACATGAGTAAGATGTTTGTAGTATTTTGATTGTAGCCGCATACGACGAATTGCTATAACACGTGGTTTTATAAAACCCTATATATACAACTATAAATAATTGTCACCCGCAAAATAATATAAATATTTGCTGGTGTGATTTGGTCGATCTGATTTCAGTGCTGCTCCAACCGGACTGTGATTTCGTCTTTGTGTTGCAGTGCGTGCTCAGGTTACCAATAATTTACAGTCATATCGGCACATGAAGCGCGTGAGTCTTTGAGCAAGAGCTGTGCATTGAGCTATCAGTAGACAGTAACTACCGCGGTTTCACGGCATATGCAGGAGTAGTACTCCCGTTTTCTTGCCGCCGTCTGCCGGGTCAGTACGTAGGTAGGAGTATATTCACCACGTACGTACACGCTACTCCTCCCACACCACACCAGATAGCCGCAGTAAAAAATAAAATTTTAAAATAACAATCGAGAAAAAACAAAATATCCCGAGCCCAAGCACGCACGCTGGCCCCAGCCAAACGCCAGCCTGTCGTGCTCCTCCTTCCCCAAGCTGCGCGACAAACCCACCCCTTCTCCCTCCTCGCCTCCTCCTATATAACCAGCGCTCCCACTCCCCCAACTCAATCGCCATCTCGGTCTCAGCATTCCTCCCCTCACCCATATATAGTTATATACTCCAGCAGCAACGACAACAATTTCGTAATTCATATCATACATACAGTTCACAACGGCACCAGCTCGACCCTCAAATATACACTAACACGTCGCGGCAATGGGGCTCTGCATGTCTAGCGGCGGGGCGGTGCGCTCCGAGGGGCTGGCCGCGTCGACTGCGATGGTGCTGCTGCCAACGGGGGAGCTGCGCGAGTACCCGCCCCCGGCG
Organism: Triticum aestivum; assembly: GCF_018294505.1. NCBI lineage: Eukaryota > Viridiplantae > Streptophyta > Magnoliopsida > Poales > Poaceae > Triticum > Triticum aestivum. The sequence goes on along the minus strand of NC_057798.1, from coordinate 390,150,867 downwards.
ACGGCGGCGCAAGCCCTCCAGGACTCCGTGGAGGCAGGAGACGGCTCCGCCGGGTGGTTCCTGTGCGACGCCGACGCGATGGGGTTCGAGGGTCCCGTGGCGGCCGTAGGCGGGGGCGAGGAACTGCGCCCGGGCCAGATCTACTTCGTGCTCCCCACCGAGGTTAGGAGGAACGGGCTCCGCCGCGAGGACGTGGCCGCACTCGCCGTCAGGGCGTCCGCGGCGCTCGTCACCAAGGCCAACACCAACGCGTCCGGCAGTGGCGGACGGAGGAGACGCGCCGGCTCTGTTTCGCCGTTCGTGTTCGCCCCTCCGCCTGAGGTGGACGAGACTCTTGCCTACAAGACCGTGCCGGCGCTGGTAGTGAAGAGGCGGCCGGTGGCGCGCGTAAAGAGTGCCGGGAGGATGCAGCTGAGGTTCGCCCCGGATCTGACCGCCATTCCTGAATGCGAGTAAACGAACAGAATGGCCTTCGCGGATGGATCGACCCATCGGTCGTGGCTACAACAAAAATCCGTTGGCGAACTCGATTCTGGAGAAGCTCCGGCAATTCTGGAATCAGCGGGAACAGAGCAAGGAAGGTGGGAATTGATGTCGCCAGCCTGGCGGGACGGCATCAGCGGACGACAGAGCGGAAGGCCATCAGATCCATATCGGACGGAGGCTGCTGGCTTCAGTGGCTTGGCGCGGAAGATGAAATGGCATAACGTCGGTGCAGAGTTTTTTCTTTTCTTTTGCGGGAATCGGTTCAGAGATTTAGCATGTGTATATTCCGTAGCAACAAAATTTTGATCGCATTAGTTGAGCAGGCGCTCTGAGAACTTAAGTATGGAGGCAAATATAAACAGTGAACATAAGCTAGAGTACTGAATTTTTGCCTAAACATGCGCTTGCTTGTGTGTTGCTCTGTTTTGATCCGTTTGTTGCTCTGGGACGTTCGAAACTTGCTGTACTCCCTCCATCCGAAAATATGTCTAGATACATTCTCTTTTATTCCGCGCCGACGGTGTAAAGACAACTGGGACGTGGCCGCACTCGCCGCGGGTTAAACATTTTTAAAGCAGTAGTTAAAATGAGGCTCGAAAAAGACAACTGGGACTATTCCGCGCCGACGGTGTTTCTGTGTTCGATCAGAACTATTCCACGTTGCTGCGCAGACTGCCGCATCCTCTGCCGGCCAGTCGTGTGGTTTAAACCTGCGACGGCTCGTGTATACTTAGGGATTGTTTGGTTTGAGATTAAATTGGCAAGTCTAAGAAAATCTTGTCATACTTGTGACTCTTATTTTGAAGAACTATTTTTAAACAAATTTAGCAACATTGTATGGTAAAGTGTGACACTCCTAGACCTAGAATCAAACAACCCCTTAATGTGAGCCTGTGACGCGTCGTGGAATTTGAAATGAGGGCAAAGTTTTTTTGTTTTGACATGGAGGGCAAAGTTTGTGGTGCACGTTTCAAGGTCAACTTGGCCCCCATGCTGTGCCTACTCGTGCAGATCGCCGTGCGGCGACGTGTTTATATTTTCTAGTACTGGCATTGTAGGCTGCGGCGAACAGGCCATGCGCTTGCTGCTGGCATGGCTACTCCACTTAATTGGCCTGCCTACAAGTTCGGACGTTTCCACTGTAACGTTCTTTCCCCATACAACATGTTTCTCCTTTTCAGTTTATAGAGCTCAAATTTGGAATCTCGTTAACCAAGACATATGATAAGTGGAGAAATGTATCTCGTACTTCATCCGTTTCTTTTTAGTCCGCATATAAGGTTTGGTGAAAATCAAGCATTATAGAGTTTGACTAACTTTATATTAAAAAATATAAACATTCACAATATGAAATCAATATATTCAGATGCACCATGAAACATATTTTCATACTATATAGTTTTAGTACTATAGATGTTCATACATTTTTATGTAAATTTGGTCAAACTTTGTGTAGTTTGACTTTGACCAAATCTTATATGCGGAGTAAAAAGAAACGGAGGGAGTACGTTATAAAACTATCCAAACTAAATTAATGTATTAATTGAGATTAATTACAGTGCATGCATGCTTGGCCACTAGATGAGTAGTAGCATTGCATGCATCGGTGAGTTTCTTTTTAATTCTTGCATGCAAATATTTAATGCACCTCGAAATCTCAAAAGGAGATGGAGATGAGCCCGTTAAATCGAAAAAATTAAAAAAAAATTAAGATAAGCCCTATAAACCGAAAGATGAAGATGAGCCCGTTAAACCGAAAAAATAAAAAAATTGGGATAAGCCCTATAAACCGGAAAAGGATGAGTACGACAAAACTATCGTACCTAGTCCTTCCATCCGATGAAAAGTGTGCATATAGAATTTTTTGGATAAATTATGAAGTAGAGTAAAAAATACATTGTAAAGGTGCAAGCCACCATCTCTTTGCTCTTTAATTACCCAACCTTCAATGAGCTAAGTGCATGTAGAAATTAAGGAGACCATGCATATAATGTTATTGGTCTTGATTACCGTGTGATGAGATAAAAACATTTTTCCTACTTTAAAGTGCATTGGAAAGATAGAACGAAACTGCTCTACACACGATACAAGCGTAGACGATGTGAAGACGACTAAGTATCCGGCGGCCGTTGCTCCCCTATACACCTGCATGCGTGGCTGGATTTCACTGTCGTGCGTGAATCATCCGTGTTTTATCGTCCATATAGCACTGCTTAAGATAGAAGTACACTCTTTTGTGGACAAATTTCAAAGCTAAATGTACACTCTTTACCTGACGGAGGGAGTATAATGTTGTTCATACCAAATACCTTCTCTCTGAAAAAAAAGATAGGAGTATACCAAACACCAACAACAACGAATAGAAAGTTTTCAGCGAACTAAGCATAGCTGAGATGGTTAGATTCTTTATGGTGGAATCAACCCATGGGAAGGAGAGGAAGAACGTTCGCGAGCCGATGTGCCATCGGGAGGTGTGGACGCTACCGCACCATGGCCGCTTGCGGGAAGTGTCGTGGTTCTAAGCCTAACAGTAGAATGGGGGGGTAGGTATGGAGAGGCAAGATCCTAACTATGGAGCAGTTGTGCACACAAGTGTTTTACGAGTTCAGGCCCTTCTCGGAGGAAGTAATAGCCCTACGTCTCGGAGCCCGGAGGCGCTCGACTGAATTATGTGTGTGAGAGTTACAGGGGTGCGAACCCTTCTACCAGTGGAGGGGGGTGGCTTATATAGAGGATGCCAAGACCCCAGCCAGCCCACGTAGCAGAGGGTTAAAGTACATTAAGGCCTAGCGTTACTGGTAGCGTCCTACATAAAGTGCCATCATGACCATTAAGACTACTTAATTACAAACCGTTTGGATATAGAGTAGATCTTGAACTCCTGGTGGTCGAGTGAGTCTTCATGGTCGAGTGTCTTCATGTTCGTCGAGTGTCTTCTAGTCCGTCGAGTGGAGTCCCTCTTGGTCGACTGGAAGACGGCTTCTTCTAAGAGATGTCCTTGGGGAGGGTACCTTGGCAGGTTCATGACCCTACCCTAGGTACATGACTTCATCAGTAGCCCCCGAATGGATCGAGGTTTCAGTGAGGAAGGAGTTGGCAATCTTTCCGACTTGCTATTTGGTGCTGTAAAGGTGTTTTGCTCTGGATCAATGACTTTCAAGTGAGGGTGTCAACTTTCATTCAGTCGCCTTGATCCATTCTTTATATTTGTCGAGTGAACTTTATGAACTCGGGAATTTCCGAGCGACGGATTGGAGGAGATCTTCCATCTGACAAGTTGCCCTGTGGTTAGCGGATTTAGTGGGATCCGAATTTTGGGAAGCGCGTGAAGCGGAGCAGACCGCGGTACTCGGATGGGATAAGGCAGGGACGCCTCGATTCTCGCGCCGCCTTTTTCGCCACGTATCGCTTGCGCGACTGTTTCGGGATTTGACAGGATCGCCTGGGCCTACCTGTCGGCCACTTGGAAGTGACCCCATATAAGGAAACCAGCGGAGGTTTTTTGAACAGTGCCTCCTCATTTTCTCCTCCCTCGCCTCCAGATTCATCCGCCGCGCCCACCAACTGCCCGACGCTGCTGCTCCGTTCCGGCCTCGTCGGCGACAATGGTGAAAGAGAAGACGGCGGCTTTGGAGCGGGCGAAGAAGGCGACGGCGGCAGCGAAAGTGAAGGGGGAGCAACCAGTCGAGGGGGATCCTCGTCGCGGTCCCGTTTGCCGCAAGGTTGGATCCAGGGTGATTGGATCCGCTCGACCATCACCCAAAAGGATCTCGACGACCTGGCCGACGAAGGCCTGATTGCGCACGGGGCGGCGAGGCTCCCCGGGATGGAGTGGCAGCCACAACCTTAGGAGGGTGAGTGTGTCCTCTTGGCGACTCATGTAGATCGAGGGTTCTCTCTGCCACCGCATCTTTTCTTTCGAGGGTTTCTGAATTTCTTTGGAGCTCAGCTTCACCACTTTACCCCCAATTCCATTGCCTATCTCTCTGCCTTTGTATCTTTGTGTGAGAACTTCTTGGGTTGTCGGCCGCACTGGGGCCTCTTCAAACACATATTCACTTGTCGTTCTCAGACGGTGAAAAAGGCCAGCCCCAATGACGAGAGAACTCAGGTAATCCAGATGTGTGGGGGTCTCGGGGTCCAGATGAGGAGTAAGAGCGCCTTCCCAGCTATGACTCTTCCCGAGTCAGTCAGAGGGTGGTAGTCGACCTGGTTCTACTGCCAAGACCAGTCGACTGGGCTCCCTCCCTTCTCTATGAGTCGAGTGAACAAGCCATCCTCTCTGAAAGTAGTTCCGGAGGAGAAGGCTCAGGTAAAAATGTTGATGGAGCGAGTAGTTCAGTTGATTCGTGACGGTGTGACTGGCATGGACCTTCTGGAGGTTTTCCTTCAGCGGCGCATCCAACCACTCCAGTACCGGGGCCACCCGATGTGGCTGTATTCTGGTACTGAAGACGCCATTCGGGTCCACCCAGAGGAGGTCGATGATGCCACACTGGAGAGGTGGATGACGGCCATCACGGGGAACAAGGACAACCCTCGTGGAGCCAGGAGGATCCCGCCACTCGACCAATCTTATGAGGCGGACAAGGTACGACCACTTTCCTCCGATTGCTCCGTCCATTCTGTTCCGTCGTAGATCAGTCGATTGACTATTGTCTTGCTTGTTGTCCTTCAGGAAACCACTGAGTTGTACTCGATGCCCAACAAGGCGCACGCGCAGGCCGAAGAGGAGGAGGGAAGCGGAGGCGAAAGCCAAGAGGAGTGGGAGTCGGATGCCGATGAGGGCGACGAAGATGCAGGCTCTGATGAGGAGGAAGAGGAGGAGGAAGAGGAGGAGGAAGTTGCGCCTCCTCATTCCGAAAGGAGGTCCAAGCTCACCCACGACCCTGCGGCTGATCGTGGCAACGGAGTCATACCTGCTGGGCAGTCGACGAAACGCCCTCGGGCAACTTCACCGGCGCCGGCTGAAAAGGCGTCGAAGCAACCCCGAGCGGCCCCGACAAAACCGGCGAAGGCACTACCGAAGATGAGGATGGAAATTCCGACTGTTTCTGGGTAACGGCATAACTCATGTTTTTCATTCTTGGTCGACTCAATCGCTGACCGACTGATATTCAAAATCGCAGTGCTGCTACTTCTGAGACTTCAACCAGGCATGAAGATCAAGAAATGGAAGATGCTGCTACTTCTCATCCTGGTATGATCTGCGCGGTTTTGTTTTTGGTCGATTGATTCTTTATTTTTGACTTTGAACTTCTTCTGCAGCTCCACCTAGCGTTGTCATCAATCTCCCTAACGATGACGATGAAGCACCACTGAGGCAGAGGAGGAGCGGGAAGGCGACTGTTGGCAAGGTTGTTCCGGTTGTGTCAGCACCTAGACCACAGATTCCGGAGGGGAGCAACATTGCTCGGGCTACCGTGTCCTTTGCGGAGCCGTTGACGGTTGCCCGCCCTTCGTCGTCGAGTGCTGACCCGCCTTATCTCTTCTCCACCTACCACGTCCCAGAGGACCAAGCAAGCGCTGCCAAGGAAGCCATACGCCAGGCCGGGATTATGATGGAGCAGGTGAAGACGATCCGAACCGCCAGCCAAGCAGCTTATGACGCGAGCTTAGCTCTCCACAGCAATGTCCAGGTTAGTTAAACATCGACTGGAAATCTTGATATTTGTCATGCACCCACTGGGTGTGTCAATTCTACGGTGGACTGCTGGCAGTCGACTGTAGTTTTTGTGTCTTGATATTTCTCACTTTACTTGTTTCACTCGAGCGTGGTCGAGTGGAACAATAAAGCTGGTGGGGGCACGCTGAGTGCACCCACTGGGTGTAGTCCCCGAGACCGTGGTCGATTGCTGGCAATCGGCTATGGTCTAATTTTTTTTTGCTGCTGACAGTTAACTGCTTCCGGTCGACTGGTCGACTCTGAGTCTAGCTGATAGAACTAGTGGGGGCACGCTGAGTGCACCCACTGGGTGTAGTCCCCGAGACTACAGTTGAATGTTTAGATTCAGCTGTAGTCTGAGAAATATTACGATTTTTCTTTTAGTCACTCGGAAGTGATCTGTCGCTGATGTCTGTCGACTGAACTTTCGCAGAAATCTTGTGACCTTGTTTCTCGTTATACCGAATTGGAGAACAAGCATATCCAGCTTGAACTTGACCAGAAGCTTGTCCAAGAGAATTTTACGAAGTCGAAGGAGGAGGCAAAAGGTATGTTTGGTGAGAATCTTGACGACTGTCCTTGCTTCTTGCCTGTCTCCGAGTCTGATCTTATTGTGGTTTTGCAGAAAAACTGAGGGATGCCCTGAAGAAGAAGGACCTTGACCTCGCCGAGGCGCAGAAAGCGGCTTCGGACAAGACAAAACTTGCAGAAGAGAAGTTGGCTTCCGTCAACAAACTTGAAGAGGAAAACACTAATCTGAAAGCTGCTCTCGATGTGGCCAACCAAGAAGTCACTCGACTGAAGAATGCCAATATGGTCCTGAGTGACAAAGCTGGCGAACTGGCAGGAAAGAAGAATGACTTGGAGGTTTATCTGGGAGGACTCGCCAAGAAGCTTTTCCTTATGCTCAAAGGTAACTCCTTATCTCCGATTGGTAATTACTAACTTGCTGTAAGGGCGTTAGCTTATCCTTGAATCGTGTCCACAGAATTCTGCCAAAACTTTGAAGAGGAGACAAGTCAAGTGGAGACTGGCTTGGATCCCATCAATTCTCCGGTGAAGGATGAAACCGCTATGAACGTGCTCTGCCTCGAGTCTCGCGTTGCTGCAGTGGTCGATTACCTTGCAAGACTGAAGGCCGTAACGTCGCGCATCGACACATTGCTCTGGCAAGAAGAAACGCTTCAGAACGACCTTGAGTCGCTGATGGCTCGACTGAACGAAGTTCTGAGTCGAGTGCAAGAATGGAAGAAGTCTTCTGCCAGGTGCAGTGCTGACGTCGCTCTGTCTTTGGTCCGCGTCCACTGCAAGGAAGCGAGAGAAGACAAGCTGGTGTCTCTCAAGGTGGCCAACACTAGGAAGCATGACTTCCGTTCTTTCATGGAGACCTTCATCGCGGCCGCCACTCGGATCGCAGATGGGATCGACTTGGACGAGTTAGTTGCGCCTTCCAGCCCTCCGCGGGAGGGGTAAAAAACTTCTATGCTCGATGATTTGAATTTGCCTCGGAATGCCAAGTGATTTTTGTAACCGCCAAACTTTAACAGGCTTGATGCCTGAGCCCTTCTGGGTCCGTAGGACGTCATCGGAACTTGATTTGCCGTTGAAATACGTTTGCTTCTTTCGAACAATCATCTTCTTTGGTTTGGAGTATATACTAGCATCTGTAATGCTCTTTTGCAGGTAGGAGTGAAGCACAAATTGTCGTCGGCCTGTGCTCGTCATGTCTGGGCGAGTGCTTGGTTGCAACCAGGCCTCCGAGTGAGAAACTTGTTCTTAGGCGAGCACTGGGCTGCAGCTAAGCCTCCAAGTGGGAGGTTTGCTCTCCACTCGGTAGGATTTAGAAACTTAGGCGAGCACTGGGCTGCAGCTAAGCCTCCGAGCGGAAGGTTGGCTTATCACTCGGTAGGATTTTAGAAACTTAGGTGAGCACTGGGCTGCAACTAAGCCCCCGAGTGGGAGGTTTGCTCTCCACTCGGTAGAATTTTTAGAAACTTAGGCAAGCACTGGGCTGCAACTAAGCCCCCGAGTGGGAGGTTTGCTCTCCACTCGGTAGGATTTTCAAAATCTTAGGCGAGCACTGGGCCGCAGCTAAGCCCCCGAGTGGGAGGTTTGCTCTCCACTCGGTAGGATTTTAGAAACTTAGGCGAGCACTGGGCTGCAGCTAAGCCCCCGAGTGGGAGGTTTGCTCTCCACTCGGTAGGATTTTAGAAACTTAGGCGAGCACTGGGCTGCAGCTAAGCCCCCGAGTGGGAGGTTTGCTCTTCACTCGGTAGGATTTTAGAAACTTAGGCGGGCACTGGGCTGTAGCTAAGCCTCCGAGTGGAAGGTTTGCTCTCCACTCGGTAGGATTTTCAAAATCTTAGGCGAGCACTGGGCCGCAGCTAAGCCCTCGAGTGGGAGGTTTGCTCTCCACTCGGTAGGATTTTAGAAATTTAGGCGAGCACTGGGCTGTAGCTAAGCCTCCGAGTGGAAGGTTTGCTCTCCACTCAGTAGGATTTTCAAAATCTTAGACGAGCACTGGGCTGTAGCTAAGCCTCCGAGTGGGAGGTTTGCTCTCCACTCCGTAGGATTTTAGAAACTTAGGCAAGCACTGGGCTGCAGCTAAGCCCCCGAGTGGAAGGCTGGCTTACCACTCGGTAGGATTTTCAAAATCTTAGGCGAGCACTGGGCTGCAGCTAAGCCCCCGAGTGGAAGGCTGGCTTACCACTCGGTAGGATTTTCAAAATCTTAGGCGAGCACTGGGCTGCAGCTAAGCCCCCGAGTGGAAGACTGGCTTACCACTCGGTAGGATTTTGTTTACTTAGGCGAAACGGATTCGCAGCTAAGCCTCCGAGTGGAAGGCTGGCTTACCACTCGGTAGGATTTTGTTTACTTAGGCGAAACGGATTCGCAGCTAAGCCTCCGAGTGGAAGGCTGGCTTACCACTCGGTAGGATTTTTTACAAGCTTAGGCGAACCGGGTTCGCAGCTAAGCCACCCACTGGGGGACAGATTTATGAGAGTGAAAGCAATAACAATTACTAAGAAAATTATGAAACTCTTGTCTTTGATGAAGACACTACAGGAGCACTTTTATTACAACTCATCCGAGTGAAAAACTTAAGTATAAAAAGGGTGAAGTAAGTCCGCGTTCCATGCTCTGGGCTCGTCAATCTGGTGCTCGACATTGTAAAGGCGGTATGCGCCGTTATGGAGAACCTTGGTGACGATGAAGGGACCTTTCCAAGTAGGAGCAAGCTTGTGTGGTTTCTGCTAATCCACTCGGAGAACTAAATCTCCCTCCTGGAAAGCTCGACTCTTCACATTTTTGGCATGGAAGCGACGCAAGTCCTGCTGGTAAATGGTCGATCGGATCAAGGCCATCTCCCTTTCTTCTTCTAGAAGGTCAACCGCGTCCTGTCGGGCTTGCTCTGCTTCAGCTTCGGTGTAGAGTTCGACTCGAGGTGCGTTGTGAAGCAAGTCACTCGGCAAGACTGCTTCAGCTCCGTAGACCAAGAAGAACGGAGTCCTCCCAGTCGACCGGTTTGGCGTGGTCCTTAATCCCCAAAGCACTGACGGAAGTTCGTCGACCCATGCGCCAGCTGCGTGCTTGAGGTCGCGCATCAGTCGGGGTTTCAATCCTTTGAGAATTAAGCCGTTTGCTCGTTCTGCTTGCCCATTCGACTGAGGGTGGGCAACTGAAGCATAATCGACTCGAGTACCCTGAGATGTGCAGAAGGCTCTGAATTCTTCCGAGTCGAAGTTTGACCCATTGTCTGTGATGATACTATGGGGAACTCCATATCTGAATATCAACTCCCTGATGAAGCTGGCGGTGATGCCGGCATCCAGATTCTTGATGGGTTTAGCCTCAATCCACTTAGTGAACTTGTCGACTGCTACCAATACATGGGTGTAGCCGTTTCTGCCTGTTCTCAGTGGTCCAACCATATCCAAACCCCATACAGCAAAAGGCCAGACGAGTCGAATGGTTTTCAAGGCTGAGGCGGGTTTGTTTGACATATTGGAGTAGAATTGACATCCTTCACACTTGTCGACTATCTCTTTCGCCATCTCGTTTGCTCTGGGCCAGTAAAAACCCGCTCGGTATGCTTTAGCCACGATGGTCCGAGAGGACGCATGATGGCCACAGGTCCCCGAGTGGATGTCGTTGAGAATCATTCGACCTTCTTCCGGTGTTATGCACTTCTGGCTGACTCCAGTCGCACTTTCTCTGTACAACTGACCCCTCATGACGGTGAAGGCTTTAGATCGGCGGACGATCTCTCGAGCCTCTTCTTCATTCTCGGGGAGCTCTTTCCTCAGAATATAGGCGATATAGGGCACTGTCTAGTCGGGAGTGATGAACAGAACTTCCATGATTAAGTCGACCACAGCTGGGACCTCGACTTCAGTCGGATCGGTGGCGCTTTTCGGCTGCGTGGCTTCCTCAGTGAAAGGATCCTCTTGAACCGATAGCGTGTGAACATGCTCCAAAAACACGCCAGTCGGGATGGCTTCCCTCTTGGAACCTATCTTGGCCAAGTCATCGGCTGCTTGATTTTTCAGTCGGGGAACGTGATGGAGCTCTAATCCCTCAAATTTCTTCTCTAGCTTTCTGACTGCATTGCAGTATCCAGTCATGGCTGGGCTTCTGACGTCCCACTCCTTCATCACTTGATTGACCACTAAGTCCGAGTCACCGTAGACCATGAGGCGACGGACGCCGAGTGAAATGGCCATACGCAACCCGTACAAGAGTGCTTTGTATTCGACTTCATTGTTGGAGGAATCAAAGTGAATCTGGAGTACATATCTGAGCTTATCTCCTCGGGGGGAAACCAAGACCACTCCGGCACCGGAACCATTCAACATTTTGGAGCCATCGAAGAACATAGTCCAGTGCTCCGAGTCAACTTGGGTCGGTAACTGCTGTTCAGTCCACTCGGCGAGGAAATCTGCTATTGCTTGAGACTTGATAGCTTTCTTTGCCTCAAATCTGATATCTAGGGGAAGAAGTTCAATCGCCCATTTTGCCACTCGACAGGTTGCGTTTCTGTTGTGCAAAATCTCTGATAAGGGGGCGTCGGTGACGACTGTGATAATATGGTCAGAGAAGTAATGAGCAACTTTCTTCGTGGTCATATAAATCCCATATACAAGCTTTTGATAATGAGGGTATCGTTGCTTGGATGGGGTCAGGGCTTCGGAAATGTAATATACTGGGCGCTGAACTTTGAAGGTTTTCCCTTCTTCTTCCCGCTCGACCGTAAGTACAGTACTGACAACTTGTCCTGTGGCTGCAATGTAAAGCAGCAAAGGCTCTTTGCTGATTGGGGCAGCAAGCACCGGCTGGGCGGAAAGCAGAGTTTTTAACTTTGTAAACGCTGCATCAGCTTCTGGAGTCCACTCGAACTTGTCTGACTTCTTCATCAGTTGGTAAAGAGGCAATGCCTTTTCACCGAGGCGAGAGATGAATCGACTTAACGCGGCCAAGCATCCAGTAAATTTCTGGACATCGTGCACACACAAGGGGTGTTTCATTCGGAGTATAGTGCCAACTTTTTCTGGGTTGGCGTCGATTCCTCGTTCGGAAATGAGAAAACCGAGTAACTTTCCGCCAGGAACTCCGAATGTGCACTTTGATGGATTAAGCTTGATATCATACCTCCTGAGGTTGGCAAATGTTTCAGCGATGTCAGTCAATAGGTCGGAACCTTTCCGTGACTTGACCACAATGTCATCCATGTACGCTTCCACATTCCGACTGATTTGAGTGAGCAAACACTTTTGAATCATCCTCATGAATGTGGCTCCGGCATTCTTGAGGCCGAATGGCATGGTGACATAACAAAAAGCACCCGAATGGGGTGATGAAAGCCGTTTTGATCTCATCGGGTCCAAACAGACGGATCTGATGGTACCCGGAATAAGCGTCCAAGAAAGAAAGTCGCTCACATCCCGCAATCGAGTCGACTCTTTGGTCGATGCGGGGAAGAGGAAAATGATCTTTCGGGCAGGACCGATTGATATGCTTGAAATCGATGCACATGCGAAGCGAATTGTCCTTTTTGGGGACCATAACGACATTGGCGAGCCACTCGGAGTGGTAAATCTCTCGGATAAACTCTGCTGCTAGGAGCCGAGCCACTTCTTCGCCAATGGCCTTCCTTTTCTGGACGGCAGACCGTCGCAGATGTTCCTTCACAGGTTTTGCCTTTGAATCACCTCGTAGGCGATGCTCAGCCAGTCCCCTGGGTACACCCGGCATGTCAGAAGGTTTCCATGCAAAAATGTCCCAGTTCTCACGGAGGAATTGGATGAGCGCTTCTTCCTATTTGGGGTCGAGTGTTGTGGAGATATGAGTCGGAGCAGCGTTAGAGTCGGTCGGGTGGATGTGAACGGGTTTTGTCTCTCCAGACGACTGGAACGCTGATTTCGTAGCAGGCTTCTTGGCTCGCAACAAATCACTCGGGTCTGCATTCCTTTGGTGTTCCTGCCACTCTTCTGCCACCATCTGAGCATCGGCGATCTTTGAGCCTTTCTGGAAGCACTCTTCTGCCTTCTTGCGGTTACCAGTGACAGTGATCATGCCTTTAGGGCTAGGCATCTTTAGTTTGAGGTACACGTAACATGGTCGAGCCATAAAATGTGCATAAGCTGGCCTGCCCAAAATTGCATGATAGGCACTCTGGAAATCCACGACCTCAAATGTCAGCTTCTCTTTGCGGAAATTCTTTGAATCACCAAAAACTACGTCAAGAGCAATCCGGCCGAGTGATGCGGACTTCTTGCCGGGGATGACTCCATAAAAACTCATGTTGCTTGTGCTCAGTCTGGACATCGGAATGCCCATCCCTTTCAGCGTCTCAGCATATAGTATATTCAAACTGCTGCCGCCGTCCATCAACACTTTGGTCAGTCGAGTGCCTTCAACGATGGGGTCGACCACCAACGCTTGCCTCCCAGGGGTGGCTATGTGCGTGGGGTGGTCAGATTGGTCGAATGTAATGGCAGTCTGAGACCACTTCAGGTAATTGGGTGTTGACGGAGCAGACATATTTACCTCTCGGTTTATAACTTTCAGTCGGTTTTTGCTCTCAACATCGGCAAAAATCATCAAGGTGGAATTGACCTGCGGATATTCTCCGTCACTATCCTCCTTGTTCTCAACCTTATCCGACTCTTTTTCTTTGTCCTTGGACTGCTTCCCTTGGAACTGCTGTATCAGGAGTCGACACTGTCGAGTGGTATGCTTCGGGTAGATGAAATTACCCTCTTCGTCTTTCTTGGTGTGGATGTGCCACGTAAATCCAACACATCATTTCCTTCTTTATCTTTTACTTTCTTGTGGTTCCAAGGCCTCTTGGATTTCCCTTTAAACTTTCCTTGGTTCAGGGCCAAGGCTTCTCCAGGAGCGGCTGGCTCGGCTTTACGCTTTTGCTTCCGACTGGAATTTCCGCCTCCGGTGTCCTGGGCGACTGACTTGTGTTTGCCGCTCCGGAGCCGATCCTCTTCCTCACCATTAGCATATTTGGTGGCAATTTCCATCATTCGGCTCAGAGACATGTCTCTGGTTCGTCCGAACTTCAGACTTAGCTCTCTGTACTTTACGCCCTCCTTGAAGGCGCAAACTGCCTGGTGATCAGATACATTTTCTACTGTGTGATGCAACGTGATCCATCTCTGGATGTAATCCCTCAGAGTCTCATTCGACTTCTGTACACAAGATTGCAGCTCTGTCAGTCCCGCCGGCCGCTTGCACGTTCCTTCGAACGTCCTGACAAACACTCGGGAGAGGTCCTCCCATGTGTAGATGCTGCTGAGTGTCAACTGATTCAGCCATGCCCTGGCTGACCCTTCCAACATGAGAGGCAGATGTTTCATGTCCACCTCGTCATTTCCACCGCCGATCTGAACAGCCACTCGGTAGTCCTCAAGCCAAGTATCGGGCTTGGACTCACCGTTGAACTTGCTGACTCCAGTCGCCAACCTGAAGTTGGGAGGAATCACCGCGGCTCTGATGGCTCTGCTGAAACACTCTGGTCCGGAGACGTGCACTCGACTGCTGGTGGGTACATCTCTGTCATTACCCTCTCTATGGGCTCTGTTCCGGTCGACCAAACCTTGAACAATGATGGATCTCGCATCAAAGCCTGGTTCCCTGGGATCGACTGGAATTCTTCGCCCGCCACTGTACTGGCGTCTGTCATCCTACTATCGAGGCATATATGATCCACCCCTCCGGGGAGGAGTGGGCACTCGACGTCGATCGTTGCGATCGACTCGGTGATCATCCTGCTCATAGTTCCTGTACTGATCGTGTCGGTCACCATACCCTTCACGGATCTGGGGCGATCCGGGGCTATGAGCTGACTGGACAGTATTCGCCGCCACGGACTTGCTATGAATCCTGTTCCGCGACTGCGACACAGCTGAATTCTGATCTCCAGCTGCCCGGAGCAAATCCCTAATTTGCATCAAGCCTCTGCCAGCCTCTGACTGGAAAGGCTGAATCGACTCTGCTATACGTGTTGCAGCTGCCAAATTCTGGATTGGAGTGCGGTATACCTGAGTCGGAGGTTTAAAGAGTTGGCGTCGACTGGAGTCTGGAATCCGTTGCCGCGCGCGCTTGTCGAGTGCCCGCTGAAGGTTCTCCAGTCGAGTGCGCTCAGCCAGGTTGGCCAAGCGCGCGTCCTCTAAGGCGCGAGCCTCAGGGGTTTCTCCAACGATCGGATTATGAAGCGCATCCATGTTCCGGCGGCGAAGCTCTTCCCTCTGCTGCGAGTCGAGGGGCTCGGGGCGGTACTCCTCATGGTCATGCGGCGGGTCGCCTCCGCCGTTGCCTCCCTCGGCGCCAGGAAAGCCGGGGGGAACGTGCGGTCCATTGACCAACAGGACCTCCGCCGCCGGATCACTGCTGTCGCATTCAGATGCAGTCTCTGTGGAGCCAGTCGACAGGTCGAACAGGCCGTAGAGAGATTCGTCGGGCTCGATTGCCGTGACTTGGGCAGTGGTCGACTGGCGAGCCACTGCGTGCCTCACCCACCGCTGAAGCCTCGACCGACCGAAGCGCTTACGCCGGCGGGAAGCTGGGAGGGAGGATGACACGAAAACCGGCCGATACTGAGTCGACGGCTGCCGCAGAAGGACGCCACGGACGCATGCTTGAAAGTGCGTAGCTCCGCGGACCGGGAGCGCATCCACGTCGAGCGGAGCCTCCTGCAGCCAGGCAGAGTCGTCGGCGCCGAATGTGAGCGCGCCGAGACGGATCTCGCGGCCCTCAATCAAAACTCCACCTAAAACCATGATGATGGGAAGGGAAAAGATTGTAACTTCTCCAACAAGTCGCTAAGACACCTGCCCCAAGGTGGGCGCCAACTGTCGTGGTTTTAAGCCTAACAGTAGAATGGGGGGTAGGTATGGAGAGGCAAGATCCTAGCTATGGAGCAGTTGTGCACACAAGTGTTTTACGAGTTCAGGCCCTTCTCGGAGGAAGTAATAGCCCTACGTCTCGGAGCCCGGAGGCGGTCGACTGAATTATGTGTGTGAGAGTTACAGGGGTGCGAACCCTTCTACCAGTGGAGGGGGGTGGCTTATATAGAGGATGCCAAGACCCCAGCCAGCCCACGTAGCAGAGGGTTAAAGTACATTAAGGCCTAGCGTTACTGGTAACGCCCTACATAAAGTGCCATCATGACCATTAAGACTACTTAATTACAGACCGTTTGGATACAAAGTAGATCTTGAACTCCTGGTGGTCGAGTGAGTCTTCATGGTCGAGTGTCTTCATGTTCGTCGAGTGTCTTCTAGTCCGTCGAGTGGAGTCCCTCTTAGTCGACTGGAAGACGACTTCTTCTAAGAGATGTCCTTGGGGAGGGTACCTTGGTCAGGTTCATGACCCTACCCTAGGTACATGACTTCATCAGGAAGCACTGCATCTCCTTCATTTCCGTGCTGCTCACGCTCCGTCGCATGCCGTAGTGTGCATGACGTTCGTCGCAAAGCTCAACTCCGGCGCTTGTGTCCATGCCTCCTACCTAGGTTGTCAGTTCCGGTTGCGCCTCCACCTTGTCTGAGCTCGCACGCACGATGGTCAAGAGGTGTCACCGCAGATAATGAAGAACCATAAGACTAAATTGCTTGTGGTGTGTGTGCCTGGAATTCTCGAAGTCACTCATAATCGTAAATTCATTCTAATAAAACTAAAATAGATAATAAGTTCCACCCTTTCTATGTTATAAATAGTTCTCTATATTATCTATTAAGAAATTGATTAGAGTGAATTTGAATTTGTTGTCTCAAATAGTGAAGATGGTTCATAAAAGTCGTAAAAAAGGCACTATCTGATTTCTGACAAAATATAATGCCTTTTTTATGACCATGTGAGTACCTTCTATGTTCGTCAAGATTGTTATCTCATGTAGGTAAATGAGCGGTATGTATTTTCATACCATGCTATGTACACGTGAAAATGGCGAGATGAAGCTATTCCTCAAAGCAAAACTAAAACGGTCGACCGTGTGTGACGAATTTGACAAAATTCATCCAAAAAAGTTTCAAACATAAACATAAAATTAAAGATTTACCTTCAATAAAACTAAGAGCTGATCACAAAAATGAAATCATGACATCAATGTGCATAATTTCCATGCGGAGTTTATCTTGAATCAAACCATGGTTGTGTAAATTAGAAGAGGCAAGACGAGTAAAAAAATGAACACCTGCAAAGGCTTGTACCAGCCGCAGCGTCAAAGCCACTAAATGAGCTAGCTATAGCCTTTTAGCTCTAAAGCGGACTTTCAGAGCACGGGTGCATTGGAGAGTGTTTATTTTCTTTTATTTTTTTTGCGGGTAAAAATATTGTATTACTCAAGCCATCAAAGAGTTACAATCAGCGGTGACTAGCTCCAGCGATGTCGGGGGTCTTGAACCAATCCAAGTCATGGTTCTTCTCTCGGTACGAGTAAAATTTGCTAGACTATCACTAACCTGATTTTGAGTTCGGTTTACATAAGAGTGTTTATTTTCTAACCCCTAAAATGATGGTTGAAAGATTTTATATTTTAAATTTTGGCATGAATACGTCAAGCTTTACCAACTTTGACCAAGTTTATAAACAAAAATATTAACATATACAATAACAAATCTATAGCATTAGATTTATTAATGAATGTACTTTCACATCGTATAGATTTATTATGATAAATATCTATATTGTTTTCTATAAACTTGGTCAAACTTTATGAAGTTTGACTTCAGTCAACTCTAATATGCAGAGTAAATAAAAACGGAGGGAGTATATTATACGCCGCACAAAAAGAGACAAAGTTTTGGCCCCAAAATCAACCAAAACAAGCCTATTTTTCTGCATGTATTTGTCTTTTTTTATCTCTCACATGCAAGCATGTATATTGATGAAGATTTAGCCCGATATACTACAGTGCTATAAATGCATGCCCAGAAAAATTCAAATATTCAGGCCATGAAAATCATGTTTTTAGCTTAAAAAAACAGGCTCAATGTGCCCGTGCTCAAATGATAATACTACTCCTACTTGACTGGCTGACTGGCTGGAAACAGGACAGTTCCTCTTAAGCTAGATTGAGGGGTCACGGGCGTCAGCATCAATGAGGAAGTCATATCACACGGTCACGGCAGCATGCACGTAGCTACAGAAAAAGGGACGCTACGTACCGACCTTCCTCCTTTCCTTTTCGTGCTCAACAGCTTCACACGGGTACCGTAACGTAGGCGGGTGTGGACTCACGCGACGGCTCCTGTGGACTCGCAGGTCGCTCTTACTCATGTGGACGGACGTACTAGGAACTTTTTTGAGACAAAAAAAATGTCTGGCGTACGTCTCAAGGTCAACGCGGGCATGGTGTCGCTGTCCTGTCTCACTCGTATCGATCGCTCGCACTACTGTACTTACTCAGACTGTGCGGCAAATAGACTGTGCAGCAGCTATGGTGACATTAAGAGCATGCTTAATTGTATAGCCAAGTGATGTTGTCATGTCATATATAATCATTATTTATAATTATTTATATAATAAAATTAATTATAAGAGTATCATTTTTTTCTCCTCTTCTCTCTATTTCTTTTTTATATTTAATGTATCACCCTAGAAATGCACATATAACTGGGCTTTGCATTCCCCGCAAAAAAATCTCTTGCATGAGAGTCACTTTTTTTCATGTCTCCTCCACGTAAAATTGCCATATACTCTCTCCGTCCACCAAAGAATGTGCATCTGGCTATTTCAAGACAAATTAAGGATTTTTGTATAACCTTTCTCTCCTCATTTAAGCAGCTCGCAATGGTTGTGTTGCTTTGATTACAGTCTACAGTTAATGCAAACAAGCAAAAAGCAATCCAAACACTAAAAATGACTTCCCGCCAGCAAGTTTACCTCCAACTTTCTCTGTTCCTGCCAGTTATACTAGTAAAACAATAATGGTACTTGGCGCCACAAAAAATAGAATACCAATCGTATAATCCTAGCTACAAAGCCAGCTTACATGGACCAAACAGTAGACCACACACACACACTAGCCATGGCCATCGACTTGAACTTAGCAGCACCAGATGAGGGAGAGGAAGAAGCTAGCAGGTTGCATGATCTGAATTGGCAACCTGTTGATCTCAATAGCCAACCTGTACAGGAAGAAGATGGAGCTGCCTTGGATGAGCAGCCTGTACAGGAAGAAGATGGCGCTGCCTTGGATAAGCAACCTGTACAGGAAGAAAATGGAGCTGCCTTGCATGAAGAACTCCAGCCTGAACATCACTTCGATCTAAACATGGACCCATGTACTCCCTGCTAATCTGTTCAATTCTTCTTGTTCAATCCTTATTGTTGTTCACTTCGATCTAAACATGTTTCTTGTGGTAGAAGATGAACATGAGGTCGATGTTGCCCATGGAGAAGAGGACCTGCATGAACCGGATGAATCTGGTTAGTAAAATAAATTTATGTTGGAACTACATTAACGTACAAGCGACAAGACAAACAATTTGGTACTATTCGAAATTGAATTTGTCAAAAAGAAAGCTTGATCTATGTTATGACTTTTGATTTTCAAAGCCGTGCATGAAGAACTCCAGCCCACATGTCACTTCAATCTTGAGGTAGAACATGAACATGAGGCTGATGTTGCCCGTGGAGAAGAGGACCTGCCTGAATCGGATGAATCAGGTTAGTTAGATAAATTTATGTTTAATTATAATCTTATTCAACTACTCACATGACCTCATCTTGTAGACGATGAACTTGAAGACCACGGTGGTGTTTTCCAGAGCATGGAAGAGGAAGCGCAAGCAATGGATGAAGCTCTACAGAACCTTCAAGTTGACGAGGAGGACTATGGCGTGTATGCAGGCGATATAGAGATTCAGTTTGAAGAAGAAGAGCTTGATGATTCAGAACCAGATGAAGCCATGTATCATTCAGCACCAGAAGAAGACATGGATGTGGAGCAAGAGCAGCAAGACAATGAGCAAGTTCATGATGAAGACAAATACAAGAATTTAACATATTTGCAAAGGACTGATATTTATGAAGAATTGCTAGCAAGAAGTGTCAACCAGAAATTAAAGAAGATCACAACTAGAGAAGTTGCAAAATTGTAACGATGACACTGTCAACCTACTTGTAACAGAAAATTTAGCACCCATAGTACGAATTGATTTTCATATTTGAAAATATAAGGATATGCATCCATACTTAGATTGCATCCAGCCAACCTACTTGACAAGATTGCAATGATATGCAGACATACTTAGATTGCATCCAGTCAAACTACTTTTCATACTTGAGAAGATTGAACTGATTTGCATCTGGCCAGACTAAAAGTCGAACTAATTGACAAGATAACCACTGTTAGAGACCAAGACTTGATTGTTCATTCACGATACAACTTGCATGCCAAATTTAGATAGCTACTGGTACTTACAGAGTAGTAGACTTGCTGGTCTTCTCCACGGTGTCCTGGTCAGCCCCAAGACCAGCTTGCCCAGCACCTGTCGCCACGCCGTCTTGCCCAGCACTTGCCGCCGCACCCTCCTGCCCAGCCACATGAGCCGCTCCACCGTAGGGTACAACTGAAGGAAATATGCCCTAGAGGCAATAAAGTTGTTATTTATATTTCTTTGTATCATGACAAATGTTTATTATTCATGCCAGAATTGTATTAACCGGGAACTTAGTACATGTGTGAACACATAGACAAACAGAGTGTCACTAGTATGCCTCTACTTGACTAGCTCGTTGAATCAAAGATGGTTAAGTTTCCTAGCCATAGACATGAGTTATCATTTGCTTAACGGGATCACATCATTAGAGAATGATGTGATTGACTTGACCCATTCCGTTAGCTTAGAACTTGATCGTTTAGTATATTGCTATTGCTTTCTTCATGACTTATACATGTTCCTATGACTATGAGATTATGTAACTCCCGAATACCGGAGGAACACTTAGTGTGCTACCAAACGTCACAACGTAAATGGGCGATTATAAAGGTGCTCTACAGGAGTCTCCGATGGTACTTGTTGAGTTGGCATAGATCGAGATTAGAATTTGTCACTCCGATTGTCGGAGAGGTATCTTTGGGCCCTCTCGGTAATGCACATCACTATAAGCCTTGCAAGCAATGTGACTAATGAGTTAGTTGCGGGATGATGCATTATGGAACGAGTAAAGAGACTTGCCGGTAACGAGATTGAACTAGGTATTGAGATACCGACGATCGAATCTCGGGCAAGTAACATACCGATGACAAAGAGAACAACGTATGTTGTTATGCGGTTTGATCGATAAAGATCTCCGTAGAATATGTGGGAGCCAATATGAACATACAGGTTCCGCTATTGGTTATTGACCAGAGACGTGTCTCGGTCATGTCTATATAGTTCTCGAACCCGTAGGATCCGCACGCTTAACATTCAGTGACAATCGGTATTATGAGTTTATGTGTTTTGATGTACTGAAGGTAGTTTGGAGTCCCGGATGTGATCACGGACGTGACGAGGAGTCTTGAAATGGATGAGACATAAAGATTGATATACTGGATGACTATATTCGGACACCAGATGAGTTCCGGGGGTCGCCGGATAATTATCGAAGTGCCGGGGGGTCATCGGAACCCCCGGGGGAACTAATGGGCCAACATGGGCCTTGTGTGTGAGAGAGGAAGAGGCCTTCGGGCTGGCCGCCCCCCCCCCTTGAGGAGTCTGAATTGGACAAGGGGGGCCTCTTTCCCTCCCTCTCCCCCTCTCCTTCCTTTCCCCTTCCCCCCTCCTAGTAGGACTAGGAAAAGGGGAGTCCTATTCCTACTAGGAGGAGGACTCCTCCCCTCCTTGGCGTGCCTAAGGGCCGGCCGTCCTCCCCCCTTGCTCCTTTATATATAGGGGCAGGGGGCACCCTAGAACACAACAACATACACTACAAAAAAAAGACACATCCGTGACATTTTGGGCCGCGCAATTTTTTTTGTGTCATACTTATGACACTTCTATGATAATTGTGACAAAAACCAATATCATCATAGATGTGGTGGGATCCTACTTCTATGACAAAAAATCATGATAGAAAATGGGCTTTTCGTCCTGGGCGGGCCGGAGACGCAGCTGCATGATATTCTTTAGGAAAAAACCGTGGTAGAAGCGATGGCGAGGAAAATATCGGGGTGTTCCCGGTTACGATGGGTGGTCGGGGCCGAGCGATGCGTGTTTCTCTCGTACACGCACACGCGATGGTTTGAGGCGTGGGGCTCCAACTGAACCCGAGCGAGGCGTTGGGCTCTAACTGAACCCGAGCGATTGCACTGCAGGCTACGCGTTACTGAACCCGAGCGATCGATCAATGGGTGTTAACTAAACCCGATCGAGCGATTCCTTCGCTACTGCTGCTAACTGAAGCCGATCGATGTTGCCTCTGGATGAACAGTGAGTGTTGCTTGGGGGGGGGGTTGGATGAACAATTCCAGGTGGAGGTAGATGAACATGACCCCGTGGCGTTGCCCTTGGATGAATAGGACCCCGATCGATCGAGCCGGTTGGGGCTGGATGAACAGGACCCCGTGGAGGGCTGGATGAACAGGACCACCCCGTGGAGGGCTGGATTAACAGTAGCCCGTGGAGGGGTGGTTGAACAGGAGCCCGTGGAGAGGGCTGGTTGAACAGTAGCCGGTGGAGTAGCGCGCGGTGGAGGCTGGATGAACAGGAGCCCGTGGATGAACAGTCGCAGGTGGAGGATGGAGGAGGTCGACGGTGGATGAACAGTAGCCCATGGAGGCTGGAGGGGGTCGACGGTGGAGATGAACAGTATCCCGTGGAGTCCTGTTTTGCGGTACGCTACACCCCTCCCGATGAACATGACCCCTGTTTCGACCATATCACTCCAACACAAGTCCGTTTCCTCTGTTTTGCGGTACTCCACACCCCTCCCGATCAACAGGACCCCCGTTTCGACCGTAGGAGGTCCGTTTCCTCCGTTTTACGGTACGCCAGACCCCTCCCGATGAACAGGATCCCGTTTCGAACGTGGCCGGTCAAACACAAGGCCGTTTCCTCCGTTCTGCGGTACGTCATGCCTCGTTTCCATCGGCTGTTCCGTCCAAGCCCTCCCGATGAACACGACGACGCATTCCGTTCCGACCCAGCTGGTCGGCTCCCCATGAACACGACGACGACGCAGTTTCTCCGTACCGACCCAGCCATGTACACGACCCCTGACCGTATGTATGCGCGAGTAGGCGTTCAAGACCCCGCCTGTATGTACGTATGTGGCCGTATTTTCTTTCTTGCACACTGGCCGTTGTACGTACGTGTACATGCTACGTGCGCGCCTCTACATCGACCAGTATGTACGTACATGTTCGCGACCAGAATAACAACGCTACGTATGCTTCGACCAGGTGAGTCCCGACTGTCAGATACTTCCTTACGTGCTAAGATGTAGCTGGTGGGTCCTAGCAGTCAGGGGGGTGAATCATTTTTTTGCCCGGACGCACTTCCTTGCGTGCGAAGATGTAGCTGGTGGGTCCCAGCAGTTAAGGAGAAACATTTTTTTCACGAAACACGGTGGCCCGTCCGGTGGGTCCCTGCTGTCAGGTGGAGGAATAATTATTTTGTGCGTAATAAGGAGGCACTTCCTTGCGGCCGCTGTGGACCCAGCTGTGAGCCTCCCCACGTATAGTACTCTTCCGATGGAAGTCGTTCCTTGACCACGTTGACCACACCGCGCCGAGAGCACCAGGGCAGTGGACTACGGCGAGGCTTAGGAAGGGGACGACATGGAGCCGGGGAAGACGCGACAGTGGAAGCCCGCGCGGAGAGGAGTACGAGGGTTCACTGGTTCGGCTGCGGTGTGAGGCTGCCATTGCCGCAGGGCCTGGCCAGCGGTGGGAATAGTAGGGGGCGGTGAGACCTCCGCGGCAGCACAGCCAGCCACGGGAGGTAGGAGCATGCGACAAGTCTGGCGCTACTTTCAGTGGCTGGAGCAAGAAGACCAGAGGTTGAAGAAGCACTACGACCGTTGGATGGACATCATACGGTCACTGGAGCTAGAATCGTTCATATTGACTAAGTTGACAAAGCACTCCATCCCCGTCAACTTAGTAGGCCCACAAGTCAGCCTCCCACCAAGGTGGGTCCCAACTAGCAGGGGAAGTATTCATTTTGTTGTGCGTAATAAGGAGGCACTTCCGGTGGTCCGAGCTGACAGCAGGGGGAACATTTTTTTCGCGAAATACGGTGGCCCGTCCGATGGGTCCCAGCAGTCAGGGGAAATGTTTTTTTTCACCAAATACGATGGCCCATCCGGTGGGTCCTTGCTGTCAGGTGGAGGAATAATTATTTTCCGCGTAATAAGGAGGCACTTCCTTGCGGCTGCCGTGGACCCAGCTGTCAGCCTCTCCACGTACAGTACTCTTCTGATGGAGGTCGTTCCTTGACCATGTTGACCACGCCGTGCCGAGAGCACCAGGGCGGTGGACGACGGTGAGGCCTAGGAAGGGGTCGACGCGGAGCCGGGGAAAACGCGGCAGTGGATGCCCACACGGAGATGAATACGAGGGTTCACTGGTTCGGTTGCGGTGTGAGGCTGCCGTCGCCGAAGAATAACAGGGAGTGTGGGTGAGTACAGGGATGCCCTAGCCAGCAGTGGGAGTTATAGTGGGTGGTGAGGCCTGCACAGGAGGCGGGAGCAGGCGGTCCTGCGGGCGCTGGATTTGGCGGCTGGAGCAAGAAGATCAGAGATTGAAGAAACACGACAGTCGTTGGATTGACATCCAATGGTTACGTCTGCTAGAATCGTTTGTTGACGTATATAATAACTAATATTTTTTCCATACGCGTCAACTTAGTAGGCCCACAAGTCAGACCATGCCCTCTTTTTTTAATAATTTATATATAGCTCACTGTGACTTCTTATGCAATTTATTGCAGTCCGTTTTTTTGGTTGGCCAGGGCCAATTTCGCATATTTCTGTGGGTTCCAAACTATTTTTAATACCGAAATGTCGAGCCAGATTTAAAGTACTTTGAATATATATTTAAATTAGGTTAATGCCCAGTGAAATAGGAATCTAAAAATGTGAAAAAATTCAGAAATTATAAAGTAATTGCCAATTTGTCATTTGTTTTTATATTTACAATCCATTTCATATTACTTTCAAGATTTGCAGGCGTCTTGAAAGAGTTGCAGCCCATCAGGGCGTAGAAAAATAAGTAGGCCTGGATTGAGTGTTCTTCAGAAAAAATAAACTGGGCTCATTTTCGTAAAGAAAAAATAGTTGGGCTGGTCACTTGGTGAACATAAAATATAAACCTGGGCTAGATGGGCCACAACCCAGTTCAAACCCCGCTCCGTCTCAACAATAACAAAAAAATACTGCTCGAGCAGCTACGTCCCAGGTGTCAGCCGATCTTGTGCTGTAATCTTGTCTATTGAATATATACGCTCACAATGTCGTGGGTCCCAGATGTCAGGAAAACATTAGGAGAAAGCATTTTATTTTTCTATACGCTGACATGATGGGCCCCTACTGTCATCCTCTCCACGTACTTCTGCCGATACCTGTTGTTTGTTGACCATGTTGACAACGTGAGAGGGCGGCGTCGCAGCGAGCGCACCAAAGCGGGCGGAGGACGACGACGAGGCCTCAGACATCGGTGTTAACGATTTAGGATACGGTGGGGCGGCCATGCGTGCGCTGAGGCGCAACCAGCCATGGGAGGCGGAAGCAAGCGGCCTCGCCAGCGCTGGTTTGGTTTTGGCGGCTGGAGGAAGACAGGACTGAAAAAACACGACAGACTGTAAAAGCAACAAGAGTACTTAACAATCTTAACTAAAACCAGCAGGGGCACTTAACAACCATAGCTGAAAGCAGTATGAGTACTTATACAGGTAGAACCACACAAAGCACGCCTCGACCAGTGCTACTTTGCCTACAGTTAACCAAGGGTGAGGCCGCCAAGCCCCAGGACAAGGCCCAGGCGCCACCCTGCGCATCCACAACCTTCTGAAAGCGGCTTCATCTCGCAATGTAGTCAATAAATAGGATATTCGCTTTGGAGCCATGGAAAAGGAGGAACATAATCTTCTGTCCTATTCTCCAAGATGGACGGGCCTTCATTATTTGAGACCACCCATGAATAAGTATCTTTTCACCTCCAAAGGGAATGGAGTAGGTCGACATAAACATTATGTTGTGACCAAGCACAAGTCTGATCCGACCATGGTTAAGCATCTGTATAGGAACAATAGAACTGGGCAGTTTCTGTTTCAAGAAGATCACAACTGTAAAACTGTGTATAAGCAATAGTTTATGAACAACATATATAATAGAAAACAGCTCGTACCATAAGTTTCTCGACACAGTTGGACCTGTTCAATGAGTGCAACAGTGGCACACATATCCCACGTGGCCTTCCACCATTGAAACGCCCCACATGGACCTCAAGACGATCAATAAAGTGTAGGAACTTGTGGATGTCGTCCCAGTCAACTTCAGTGCCAACCGTAACAGCCGAGTTGTTACAGAATAAGAAACAAGTAGCATGCTTAACTCTGAAAAAACCTACACGTGCCACCAATTATAAGAAAACATTAGTTAGAAGTAGCATCTTTGTGAGAGATTTGTTGCTACTTCTAAAGTTAAATTGTGACTAGTTAGACAGAATAGGTGGATTAAGAAGTAATCGAGGCAACAAGCAAGAACTAGATACAAAACTGACATGGATGAACAATTGGAACGACGTCGGGGTGGAAGATCGCAGTGAAGATGAGACCACCTTCTGCTATTTCCATCAACATTCACTACAACAGGAACCCCTCTTCTGCAACACATGGATGCGTTGTTGTATGTCCGTATATGTGTTGGAAAGGTATACACCAACGGATTAATATGCGTTGTCGTAGGTGGCGTTGCAAGGGTCTACAACAACATATATACATCCGTTGGTAAACAATGTCAAGAAGCGTTGCAGGATAGCAACATATGGAATTAGAGCCTAACAACACATCATATACGTTGTTGGTACCCTGCACAAGAGGATCGCTATCCAGCCCAATATTGGTTGTTCCAGCCCATATTACCATCCAACAGCCCAATATAGGTTGATCCAGCCCAAATTTCTATGAGGCCGCCCAATATTGGTTGATCCAGCCCAAATTTCTATGAGACCATGACCACTTTTATTGTTTGGAAATATTTTTCTGTACAGTTATTAGTTGGCCCGATTCCATGGAGGCTAATTTTTTAATTGACCAATTCAACTGTCCAACACAAGGTATTTTCACATCACATCACAATTAATTAGTCTATATAACATCGATGCCAAAGTTCCCAATCAGGATTCATAGTTCACATTCCCCATAAGCTAAAATAACACAAGCTACATCACCACCTGCTACAACATGTAGCTTCAATACACACTAGGAAATAGATTAACAAATGAGTGGTCTGACTCCAAACATAATTGTACGGCTCTCCTGTTCATCAAAGGCACATTTGCCGAAGGCTTTTTCTCCCGACTTCTTGTAGGTGGCTAGAGTTCCTCTGGTCCTTATTTGTCCATCCCAACTTTTTGAAAGATGACTTGCATATCATGCCATCACAAGAATAAGGCTAGAATTTGCAACAAAGACATAAACAGATCGGTAAGCATGAGTTACAAAAAAACATCTATCATTGCAACAAAGTTCCACAGTTTAGTACTAACCTTGTTCTCCTGACTGTAGCTTATGTAAATATTACCTAAAATTCGACATTTTACAATACACTACTTTTCGTAATATCCATCATGACATTTTACCTATACTGATAAGAGAACCATATCCAAATGAAATGACAAATAAATTTAGTGGCTCGAGATATCAAACCAAAACAAAAGAAGCCATTATCCTGCTGACACAAACCACCAAGATCATTACCATCAAAGATCTGCTTGTCAAATAGGATCCCAATTTGTGAACGATCCA
Source organism: Triticum aestivum (assembly GCF_018294505.1). Lineage (NCBI taxonomy): Eukaryota > Viridiplantae > Streptophyta > Magnoliopsida > Poales > Poaceae > Triticum > Triticum aestivum. Next base: position 390,123,246 of record NC_057798.1, on the reverse strand, counting down.
TTTTCTTCAAAAGGAAGCATCACTCTGCCTCGATAATCATAGCTTAGGCCCCTAAAGACCAACCAAGAAATTTATCAAGTTGTATATGGAAAGAGTATTGTCATCATCAGAGGTATTGTCTGTTTTTTGTCTAAACTCTAGCACACACATATATAGTCAGGACAACAGATTCACTGTTGTTGCAAGTGGGCTGAAATTAAAGCTCAGTTAGATATCTAAGATCATTGGCGATTGGATTTTATGATGAAGTCATCATCGGCATCTTCACTGTGCTTTTGCACTATGCTCCACATTCTGTTATTTATTATGTTATCTTATCATAAGATTTCTTTGTTGTCTATGGAGATAATAGCCCATGCTCCATTTACCTGCACTTGTATCAATTGTGTGTTTGTCATGTATAATGCAGTGTTATTATTATAGTAAACTAGTTTTGTAACCCGTCAGCTCTGAATGATGATACAAAGCTACTACTTAAAACTATTCTAAACTGGACTGGAATACATTTAGGAATCAATCAGACTAGGTGGGGATTCCCTCATGGCTAATACTACTAGCATAGTTGGGAGAATCATACCTATTTTGACACATTACATCTACCATAAGAGAAATAAATCAAATATACTTGCGCCTTGTAGCTAGATACAATTTGACACATATAACCAATGAGACAGACTAGTTGGGGACTACAACAGAAACGTGGAGCATACTTACTAGAACCTGGTCTGAACATAATTGGTGGGTATTTAAGGAGAACAGGTGGTGCACCTACAAATTTAGCCATCTCACTGGAGGGGGGCTGCTTGGACAGTAATTCGGGAAATAACCTGAGTGGTTTCTTCGGCCAAATTTAGAGGATCTTAGATCAAAATGGCATTATGATTTATGGATCTCCCACCTCATATACCCTGCAAAGGATAACACAGCAGATTAGATAACATAACATGGTTGAAGTTGAAGAGAAATGTCACGCTGCACATGTTGGCAGCTAGTCCTTGTTATCACGAACGGGCTGTCACCAAGATTCGCGTTAGAGACAACAACACTCTCCTTATTGAAACGGCAAAAACATTTGTCCACACCGTATAACCCGCATGTCAGTACTATTTAGCAGGTAGGACAAAGAGAGACTTGCGACCACCAGGTGCGCACACGACGCAGGGCCGAGCCCACAAGGGGACTTTTGCAACCAAAAGCTGACATTTGTTCCCAAAGCTCCACTCCTACCACTGCTCCGAGCTGGCAAAAGCTTTCAAATTAAATCATTTTGTACTTGATCTAACTAAGTATGTGCATCATCTACCATGTATGGTGCACATAAACAATCCAACGGTAAATGCTAAACAAAACTGACACTAATTAGCAAGTTGCCATGTTAGAAATAACTACAAATTTGATTGGAAGTTAGTTTGCTGGTAATTTTGGACGGGCAATAAAAAAACTAAATGGATATTTTGTATTTGTCCTAACTGCAATCGCACCAGCAATGGTTAATAGTACATTCACAATTGTTGTGCTTAATTGATGTGTTTGTGCTAATTGCAATCGCACCAACAACTACCAAAAAACCAAAAACTACTGATGTGTCCTATACTATATTACTATAGTATATTCGCTTTGGCGGCTGGAGCTAATTTTTATTAGTACCATCTCTCTCTAACATGCACCATCCTTCGTACCCAACCGTCAGTATGGTAAAAATCCCACCCGTGGCTAATGAAACGAGCAACACCCCGACACGGCATGGCCCGCGCAGGCCATGTTCATGTGCGTGGGAGGCCCCAATTCCGTCTTATATCTTTGTATCCCAGTTGTATTGCTAACGATGTGTGAATTAAAAAGATTTTCTGACACACATCACGAGACAACTACCAGCGGTGAGATAGTACTGACTAGCAGCAACCTTGTCCAGAACGGCCGCACTCCGAAGTTGAACATCAAGCTTGCTTGGAATTGGTACTAATGGGTTGACATATGAGTAGAAGACAACAGGGTCACAGGGGATGCTTGTTTGTAGTAATTGAGTTGGCAATTAAGGAGATCCATAAAGGTAGCATAAATCTGAGGAGGCTAGGTGTGGACGAGGAATCAGATACGGGAGATACCTGAGGCGAACGGACGTGCAACGAGCGGGGGTGCTCGCCGGGGACCATTGAGGAGGCGATGCGGCCGGAGGGAGGCCAAATATGGAGGTGGCCACCGCCATTGACCTTGTCGCTGCAGCATGAGTGGCGACCGGCTTCCTTACCCTGCTCCTCTTCGTCCTCGGCGGCGGCGGGTAGAGAGCGGCAATAAAACAACGGGGAGGGGGTAGTCGGTACTCCACAGGGAGGAAAAGCACCTCATAGACTAGATCCGGCGGGGAGATGGGGCCGTAGAAGTGCGAGCAATGGCGGGTCAGATCGGAGCGGCGGTGCTACTACAGGTGCGGCTGCGGGAGAGAACCGGCGTTGCGTTCGTGGGTTTGAGGGAGATAAAGTTAGGGATTTTAGAGCTAGATTAATATGGTGGCTGGAATTTTCGCTGATCCCGCCACGCGTATCCAAAACTTTTCAGGCCCAGGCGCTCTTTTTTTTGAGCTTCGGGCGCTCTTTGGAAAAGATATTGCTCATCCCGCCACGTGTATTGCACGATTCCTTTCTCTTTTTTTATAGGTGCTAGTGAACCCTCGTGAGGGTCGCATGATACATTGTTTTTCTTTTTAAAAGATCTAGCATTGCTGGCTTCAATTCGATAGCAGAAACGACGGAAGAACAACGAGGAGGATCCGAAGATCAAAGGAAAAAGGAAAAGGCACCCCTATTGACTGCAGAACAACACTACACTTACAAGACGGAACGTCATCCGCCCACGGCAAGACAATGCAGCTCCGACTCCGGCAGAACAAAGCAAGGTTGGCGTCAGGGAGATCACCGAAAGGACCACATGTCGCTCGTCATCGTACGCCACCTGGGCCCTGCACCGCAACTTTGACTTCACAACAACAAGCGGCCAAGGTAACCAACAGGGAAAACATATGGTCCAGAATTCACTGTGTTTTCGTCTAAAGAACAACGAACCACGATTCGGAAACATATTCCGAGTGCCCCAGAAGCACTCGGTCCTAACCGAAGGATCGGTCTGTTTGTTCTATGAAATCTCAACCGATTCGAGGGTTAATGATGAGGCCACCTACTATAGGTAGGGTCAAGGACCTGTTATTCGAGGTCCTCCGAGGGCCCCGCGTCATCATTGGTAGGTCACGGGACTAGATTCTCATTTAGATGGATATACCAGGAGGTCGACTTGGACACCTCGACGTCAGTCGGTGGCCATCCTTCAGTTGGCATGACGGCCACCACTCGGACTACAGAGATGGAGGGACGACGTGGGAGCTGCAACGGTCGAGGAATCCTAAGTCATCCTTAAAGTAGAGTCATAGCTACCGTTACCTGTAACTGATGTAGTTGTGGCGCTTTACGCCTGTAACTGTCATAGTAATGAGCATTAAGTGCCCCGACGAAGTGGGGACGTTGGAGCTACGATGCACTCTATATAAGCCGCACTCCTCCTGCGCTGGGGTTAAGCAATCTTTGTAATCATACCTCTCAAGAAAAACCAAGCCCCAGGGCACGAGACATAGGGCTATTACCTCCGCCGAGAGGGGCCGAACTTGCTAAACACTGAGCGTTACACATGCGCCGTAGCTAGGCTCTGCCCCTCTTTCGTACCCCAAGAACTCATTGTCAGGATCATAACCTCGACAGCTAGGGTTTGCTCCGGAGCCGCCTGCAGGAGCGACGCGAGAGCTCAACTAACAAAGTTTACGATACATAATGGACAGTTTTGATTGCTTTGGTTGGTGCAAAAATACCTAGACGAGCAGGGGCGGAGCTAGAAAATTTGGCCATTGGGTTCACTCCATAACTACATTCCGTATAGCTTTATTTTAGTTTACCAAAGTATGTACTAACTCTTAAAAAATTTCCTTATTTTTTGACTCTTTTGACTCGTCATCGCCTCGGAAATTTAAGCCTTAATGCAACAAGTATCTTACCGAATTAATGAAAGCATTAAGCCGGATTCGATTTTGCTTTTTTGTAAGATCAGTTCGTTTATCAAGACAACCTTAATTGACTCAACTTGATTCATCAAAGCATCACATCTTTTTTACTAGCATTACGAAAGCTAATAACATTAGCCTTACCATCATGAGTATATAGTCTGTTTTTCTTGTTCCAACCGTTCCAGTCATTAATTGCAAATGCGCTAGTCTAGCTTGTCCCTTATTGTAATATTTGAAAAGGTAGCAGCATAAACACAATGCCTTATGCACTTTATCACTATACTCAAGCTAAGGACCATATTCATCAACAATTTGGATTAAATCTCTCTTGAGTATCTCCAATCTTCCTCTATGGGTAACTAAAATTAGACGGCGGCCTATAAGGTCCCTCGTTAAATATTTGCGCCTAATCTCATCTTGCTTCTGTGGATTTCTTGTGTACTCTGAAATTTTCTTCCGATTGTCCGGATTATAAGGCAACTCATCTAAGTTAATTTTTGCATGAATAGTAGGCTTTGGGAGACTAGCTGCAGTGACATTTGATGCACTTTGCCTACGTCTAATCTAGTGGGCGAGTTCCCTTCAAAAAATACGGCTCTGTAGACTATATCAATCAAAGTTCATGTAGTATTTTTCTAAAAAAAGATGAGGGCATAACAATAGTTATTGTACTCCCCGCCAAAAAAAAGCTATTGTACTAAGCTACTAGTCTAGATAGAACACATACAAAAGAGAGAAGATGCGACAATTTAATCTAATTACCTCAAGTTTTAGGATTCAATCGTTGCATATGTCGATCTGCATCCGCTGCTTGCGGCGGGTGTGCGGTGGCGGCCGAGTCGCGGAGCAACACGAACAGGCTAGATGGGAATTGGAGAAACAAACAGAGGAACAATGAAAAGAAGCAGACGCTAGATTTTCTTAGGGGCTAAATAGACGATAGATGAGGGCATGAGGCGTGCCCCGTGCGGCTGCATGTTTGCATGAATTATTTGTGGGCTCTTTCTTTTGGGCCCTTTGTTTCACGTGACGTGTATTTTGTTTGTTGGGGTCAGCCAAGATATTTTACTGGGTTCACATCAGGTAAATACGTACATATACACACGTATTAGGTAAAATCTATTGGGTTCACCTGAACACAATAGCTCTATGCTGGCTCCACCGCTGCAGACGAGCCACCTAACATTTTTTTCGGGGTACGTTACATTGTTCATGTTGAACAAAATACATCTTTATATAATGAGAAATAAAAATATTATGCAAAATCTACATTTTAACTACTGAATAACTCAAAAATACACGATGTAACAAATAACTCACTCAATGTATTCGTAGGTATAAATCAAGGGGTAATCAATCATGCATGAAGGACTGGAGAGGAAATGAAAAGTTGTGGAGGGAAGTTGAAAAGGATGGGGAGTAGACATACATTTTTGGATACTCTCATTGAAGTCTGATGCCGTCCATTTGCATACCAACACTAAACAAACATGGTGGCCGAGAAACATACTCTGACTCCCGCATTGAGACAACCAACCGCTTGGGCTGATCGTGCGCCCGCTATTTACACGTGACATTATCCCATGTAACCTGGGCTTGCAATCATCGCCGTCAACTAAAGGGTCGGAGAAAACCGGACCTTGCCGCCAAATAAATTAGAATGAGAGATCAAAGTCACTGTCGAGGCCCAACGACGGACGACATGGTACAAAACGCCAAAATTGATTGCAATGTGATATCTCGCCTACTACAAACATTATGCCGCGCTTGCCAACAGAACCTCACATAGTTACCCCTCGTTCTCTTTCTGGGGAATTGATTTTTCGTGCTAGTTGATCTGATTTTCCATTATGGTTTTCCGCACAAACAGGGTGGTCATGTTTACTTTTTGGTTGGTCTATTGGTTGTCCATTCACTTTACATTTCCCCCCTTTTCTAATTGCGTTTTCATTTTTTTATAGTTTTAATTTTGTCCTTCTGATTTTTTATCCTTTTCCATGTTTATCTTTTAAAAAATACCACATTTTGAACATTATTCATCGTACATTGCACTTTTCTTAGTACATAATATACATTTTTAAATGCACAACGGCCATTTTTGCAAAACACAATAATATGTATATAATGACATTTTTTAAGTCATGTTAGTATTTTGAAATACACAATTAACACGTCCAAATATATGATGAAAATTTATTCCTATAACATGTGAACACTTTTAAAGTCATGATAGTATTTTAAGGTCTGATAGTATCTTAAAGTCATGATAGCATTTTTTCTATAATATGTGAATACTTTTTGAAATACACGATGATCATTTTTGCAATACACAATAAATATGTTTTTAAATACATTTTGAACTTTTTGAAAATTCACTCAAATGCAATATGAATGTCTTGAAAATAGCCAGTAACGTTTTTAAATACACAATGAACTATTGCTAAATACAAGATAAATGGTTTTGAAATAAACAAGGAACATTTTTTTAAAATACACGATAATGGGTTTTTTAAGTACGATGAACATCACTAAAATACAAGATGAATATTTTCTGAACATAGTGTTTTCTTTTATATATCCGTGAACACTTTTTAAAATTCATGTATTTTCAAGAAGCACAAACACTCTTTTCTAAAATTTAAACACTCTTTAAAATACATGAACAAAATTTTGCTTATTTTTTTTACCTACTTATACAAAATTATTAAAATAAAAATGATTTTACAAATATTTTCTTAATTTTCTACAATGTTGGATTGCAAATAAACATACACGTACAAGTAGATACCCTTTTATGAGGACAAGTAGAAAGTTTTTGTTTTTTGAGAGTTTGTAGAAGCAGAACCTCTTTTTACTTGTATTTGTTTAGGGGTGCCTTTTTTACGAGTATTTTTTTTGAGGGGTGCCTTTTTTATTAGTAAAGTTTATAAGTAGCGACTGGTCGACATTGCAATCAGCGCCGGCCCGATACGCTAGACCTCCCTGGGCCCTGACTTGTTATGGCCCAGCTGAGCGAGCCTTATTGCTGCCAACGGGGCAATTTATAGATAGAGCCGAATCTGAGAATTTGCCAGCAGGTGTATGTGTGTGGATTGGTTTGCCTCTTTTCTAATAAGCGTGAGGTCGCTTGTTCGAGTGTTTGGTTGCCTTTTTTTTGCAACGATGTTTCAGCAATTTGCATACGTATGGAAGATAAATCAAAATAGTATTCATCCACGTCACATGGGTAGTAGTGTGGCAAGGCATTTTTTTTTCCAATGATGTTTCAGCAATTTGCACACGTATGAAAGATACCTCAAAATGGTGTTCATGCACGTCACATGAGTAATAGTGTGGCAACGCATAAAGTGCATCACAATACATCTGTTGTTGTTTACCATCATTAGCAACATACAAGTTTCCAACGCATATATGCGTAGCTAGGACACATCCCTTACATCACATCTTTAGAGCGTTGCAAAACATGTGTTGCTATATGGGGGTTCTTGTTGTAGTGATTCATGCGCCAACTTTCAGTCCGTAACACTTGAGAAAGTTTATCCAAGTTCGGCCATAAAAAAGTAGCGATCTTCTTGGTTCATGAACCCGACTTGGAACTTATATCCATGGCTTGTCTTCACTGTGACCATCAAATTGGTGTATTCTGGGAGAGCAAATAATTCACTGCAAGAAAAATAAGTAGGTCTGGATTGAGTATTCTTCAGAAAAAATAAACTGGGCTCATTTTCACAAAGAAAAAATAGTTGGGCTGGTCACATGGTGAACATAAAATATAAGCCTGGGCTAGACGGGCCACAACCCAGTTCAAACCCCGCTCCGTCTCAACAATACCAAAAAAAAAATACTGCTCGAGCAGCTACGTCCCAAGTGTCAGCCGATCTTGTGTTGTAATCTTGTCTATTGACTATATACGCTCACAATGTCGTGTGTCCCAGATGTCAGGAAAACATTAGGAGAAAGCATTTTATTTTTCCATACTCTGACATGATGGGCCCCTACTGTCATCCTCTCCATGTACTTCTGCCGATACCTGTTGTTTGTTGACCATATTGACAACGCGAGAGGGCGGCGTCGCAGCGAGCGCACCAAAGCGGGCGGAGGACGACGACGAGGCCTCAGACGTCGGTGTTAACGATTTAGGATACGGTGGGGCCGCGATGCGTGTGCTGAGGCGCAGCCAGCCATGGGAGGCGGAAGCAGGCGGCCTCGCCAGCGCTGGTTTGGTTTTGGCGGCTGGAGGAAGACAGGACTGAAGAAACACGACAGACTGTAAAAGCAACAGGAGTACTTAACAACCTTAACTAAACCAGTAGGGGCACTTAACAACCATAGCTGAAAGCAGTATGAGTACTTATACAGGTAGAACCACACAAAGCACGCCTCGAACAGTGCTACTTTGCCTACAGTTAACTAAGGGTGAGGCCGCCAAGCCCCAGGACAAGGCCCAGGCGCCACCCTGCGCATCCACAACCTTCTGAAAGCGGCTTCATCTGGCAATGTAGTCAATAAATAGGATATTTGCTTTAGAGCCATGGAAAAGGAGGAACATAATCTTCTGTCCTATTCTTCAAGATGAACGGGCCTTCATTATTTGAGACCACCCATGAATAAGTATCTTTTCACCTCCAAGGGGAATGGAGTAGGTCGACATAAACATTATGTTGTGACCAAGCGCAAGTCTGATCCGACCATGGTTAGGCATCTGTATAGGAATAATAGAACTGGGCAGTTTCTGTTTCAAGAAGATCACAGCTGTAAAACTGTGTATAAGCAATAGTTTATGAACAACATATATAATAGAAAACAGCTCGTACCATAAGTTTCTCGACACAGTTGGACCTGTTCAACGAGTGCAGCAGTGGCACACATATCCCACGTGGCCTTCCACCATTGAAACGCCCCACAAGGACCTCAAGACGATCAATAAAGTGTAGGAACTTGTGGATGTCGTCCCAGTCAACTTCAGTGCCAACCGTAACAGCCGAGTTGTTACAGAATAACAAACGAGTAGCCTGCTTAACTCTGAAAAAACCTACACGAGCCACCAATTATAAGAAAATATTAGTTAGAAGTAGCATCTTCGTGAGAGATTTGTTGCTACTTCTAAAGTTAAATTGTGACTAGTTAGACAGAATAGGTGGATTAAGAAGTAATCGAGGCAACAAGCAAGAACTAGATACAAAACTAACATGGATGAACAATTGGAACGACGTCGGGGTGGAAGATCGCAGTGAAGATGAGACCAGGTTCTGCTATTTCCATCAACATTCATGTGCGAACTTTCAGTCCATAACACTTGAGAAAGTTTATCCAAGTTCGGCCATTAAAAAAGTAGTGATCTTCTTGGTTCATGAACCCAACTTGGAACTTATATCCATGGCTTGTCTTCACTGTGACCATCAAATTGGTGTATTCAGTTATGTCAAGGCCGAGCATCTTGAGTAAATGTGTTCTGGCAGAGCAAATAATGCACTGCAAGAAAAATAATATGAGAACACAATGTATTCCCTATCCAAATCTAGAAATAACTTCCTGCTTCACGTCAGTGTTGACCATCGTACTGGTAGTATCTTTTATCCAAATATAGCAATCAAAATTTCCAAATTAGTCGACAACATGTTCAAAAAAAACCACCCTCCCGGATAGAAAAGAGGGTTCTAGGAACATACTGTGTGCGTTTTAAAATCCTGTGCTAGGATGAGAAGGAACAAGTGTGGCGTCTCGCCGAGGGCGCATAAACCTATAGGGTCCTCTCACTTTGGGCACTGCAAATGAAACACACTAGATTCAGTAGGAAGAAAAATGCATTAACAGCGATGGCTGCCATCCTAGGATTACCCGCGAACAAGGGACTTGGATTTATCAGGGATGGTTGAAGAATTCGTACCTGGTTCTCCATGAGAAAACCCTATGCAATCGCCGAGAGGGGGTTTTCTCTGAACAATCAGATGAGGGAGAAGGGGATTCAGGCCCAGTGAAATATTGCCGCTTCCTCCGTCCAGCTTACCGCTAAAGCTGGAAAGGGGGGGGGGTTCTGATTTGACGGCTCATTGGGCATTACTGTGGCGCTACGACCGGTGTGTGTCTACCGTGCAGTTGTGCACTCTAGTTTGTGCATATGGCACGTGGACGCCGTTGCTGGATGCCCCACATATCAACGAAAGGAAGTAGAAAGACAGGAGTAACTAGTTACACAAATATTTATTTTTGACAGAGAGATACTCCCTCTCTAAAGAAATATACAAATCTTTCATAGCACAACTTTATACATAAGAAAAATTAAGGGGAATATATATAGCATATATAATTATAAAAAACAGAGTTGTTTTTAACACAGTATAGACGAGTTGGTGATGATGGTGTGCCTGCCATCCTGCAATATAGGCTGTCCGATTTATATCTGACGGATAGGAAGGAAACTATGGCAATTTTGCAAAAAGGTACCCACACACCTCTTCACATTTGCAAATAAGGCCTTTCCTCGTTCATACTTTTCTCTCACAAGATAAAAAACTCATACAAATGCATCTTGATGTTACGTGCAACGCACGGGCATTATGGGGGTTCAGCTGAGAATATAATACTCAGACATGCTCACGGTTCTGGACTTTGGGCCGCAAGCCCACCCTACATGTTTGGGGGCCCATGTGTTCTACCTCAGCGCTTTTCATATTGCAAGTGATCGGTACAACGCTGGTTTTAGATGCTGTCGCAAGGCAAATACACAAAATTGAATAAAGCATGGCAGCTGTTGGAATGAAATTGAACGACAGTTCCTAACCAGCAATGAGAGTTGCAATTTTATCAACGATATACCATGTGATAAATAATACTGTCGTATTACTTATACACACAGGCACTTGTTTCACCATGCTAGATTATTACATCAAAATCTCTCGGAGGATAGATCAGTTCGGCAGTTGCGTGCTGCTACTGAAGAATTTCAAAGTCGATTTGGACCAGCTCTCCTTGCCGAGAAAGTTCGATTTTGAGATAATCCCCTAACGCAAGATATGATTTAGATTTGAACCTTGACCATCCTTTAGCATCAATCATCATGCGACCATCCTTTGTACTTACGGTATATTGAGCAGGCTCATTCACACCAAGGCTGCGCATGGTAAGAAAAACTTGGACGCTGTCGCCCGGATTGTTGAACGACTCCCACCTTGCTCTAGAAATTCTCTATTTGCAAACAAGAAGACATACCCAAAACCATTAGATCAACACAGTGAATCATGCGAAACAACATGGAAAGAAAGAAGAACGAAACACTTGGGCGGGCAATGCTTACCAAGAAGGTGGACATGTCGGTTTTTGTAAGGACTTTGGTATATGAAGTGCGAACTGCAGCCCAGTCTGTTGCCGGTGCAACTGCTCGTTCGGTTGCCGTTGCCGTTGCACAGGCCAGAGCAGATGCAAGTGTGATACGTCTCCAACGTATCTATAATTTATGAAGCATTCATGCTATATTACTATGTGTTTTGATTGATTATGGGCTTTATTATACACTTTTGTATTACTTCTGGGACTAACCTATTAACGGGAGGCCCAGCTCATATTGCTGTTTTATTGCCTGTTTCAGTATTTCGCAGAAAAGGAATATCAAACGGAGTCCAAATGGAATGAAACCTTCGGCATCATGATTTTTTGGAAGAATATTATCCTGGAGGCTTGGAGATCAAGTCAGAAGATACTCGAGGAGCCCAGGAGATAGCCCCCCTCACAGGGCGTTACCCCCTATCTCGTGGACCTCTCGAGCACCCCGCGACCGACTTCTTTCGCCTATATAACCCTACGTACCCTAAAACCATCATATATCAAGATAGATCGGGAGTTCCGCCGCCGCAAGCCTCTGTAGCCACCAAAAACCTCTCGGGAGCCCGTTCCGGCACCCTGTCGGAGGGGGAACCCATCGCCGATGGCCATCTTCATCATCCCGGCGCTCCCCATCACGAGGAAGGAGTAGTTCACCCTCGGGGCTGAGGGTATGTACCAGTAGCTATGTGTTTGATCTCTCTCTCTCTCTCTCTCTCTCTCTCGTGTTCTCTCTATGGCACGATCTTGATGTATCGCGAGCTTTGCTATTGTAGTTGGATCTTATGATGTTTCTTCCCCTCTACTCTCTTGTGATGAATTGAGTTTGCCCTTTGAAGTTATCTTATCGGATTGAGTCTTTTATGAGAACACTTGATGTATGTCTTGCCGTGCTTATCTGTGGTGACAATGGGATATCATGTGCCACTTGATGTATGTTTTGGTGACCAACTTGCGGGTTCTGCCCATGAACCCATGCATAGGGGTAGGCACACGTTCTTGACTCTCCGGTAGAAACTTTGGGGTACTCTTTGAAGTACTTTGTGTTGGTTGGATGAATCTAAGATTGTGTGATGCATATCGTATAATCATGCCCACGGATACTTGAGGTGACAATGGAGTATCTAGGTGACATTAGGGTTTTGGTTGATTTGTGTCTTAAGGTGTTATTCTAGTACAAACTCTTTTATAGATTGATCCGAAAGAATAACTTTGAGGTGGTTTCGTACCCTACCATAATCTCTATTTTTGTTCTCCGCTATTAGTGGCTTTGGAGTGACTCTTTGTTGCATGTTGAGGGACTGTTATATGATCTATCTATGTTATTATTGTTGAGAGAACTTGCACTAGTGAAAGTATGAACCCTAGGCCTTGTTTCCTATCATTGCAATACCGTTTACGCTCACTTTTATCATTAGTTACCTTGCTGTTTTTATTATTTCAGATTACAAAAACTTTATCTACTATCTTTATTGCACTTGTATCACCATCTCTTCGCCGAACTAGTGCACCTATACAATTTACCATTGTATTGGGTGTGTTGGGGACACAAGAGACTCTTTGTTATTTGGTTGCAGGGTTGTTTGAGAGAGACCATATTCATCCTACGCCTCCTACGGATTGATAAACCTTAGGTCATCCACTTGAGGGAAATTTGCTAATGTCCTACAAACCTGTGCACTTGCAGGTCCAACAACGTCTACAAGAACAAGGTTGTGTAGTAGACATCAAGCTCTTCTCTGGCGCCGTTGCCGGGGAGGCTTGAAAGGATCGAGATGGACCTAGAGGGGGGGGGGTGAATAGGTACAATTACAAATTTTAATTATTACTAAGCAATTTTAGGTAATAATGCGGAAAATGAAAGTGAGCCTAACAATTGCAAGTATGATAGTAATGAGCTAAGCAAGATAATCAAGTGGCACAAATATATGAGTAAGTAAGCACAAGATGAGATAAGTAAGTGCTAAGAGACAAGTAACCACAAGTAGAGAGATAGGGTTAGGAATAACCGCAACTCCGAGAGACGAGGATGTAAGCCGATGTTCACTTCCTTGGAGGGAAGCTACGTCACCGTTTAGAGAGGTGGATGTTACCACGAAGGCACACCAACGCCACGAAGGCTCACCCTATTCTCTCTTTGAGACAACACCACGGAGGCGTTTCTCAACCACTAGTGGTAGACCTTGGGGTGGTCTCCAAACCCTCACAAACTTTTCCGAGGGTAATCACAAAGGTCGATTCCTCTCCGGATGACCCCTACCGCCTAGGAGTCTCCAACCTCCAAGAGTAACAAGAACGATGGGGAAATGCTCAAAACTTGCTCAAGTCACGAATTCCTTTGGTGCAAAGAAAGGGAAGAAGTGGATCTATCACTTGATTGGAGAACTTCTCTCAAAAAGCTCCTAGAACACTTGGAATCTAGGATTTAGTGTGGATGAATGAGAGAGAGAGTGAGGAGTGTTCTTGTGGGGGCTCAAAGTGAATGGTCAACCCTATCCCGTGGAAGGGAAGGGAGTATATATAGGTGGTGGGAAAAAGTGATCGTTTGGGGTACAGGATGGCCGGACGTCCGGAGAACGTCGGACGTCCGAAGGCCCAAATGGGTCCGGACGTCCGACAGTCATCAGACGACCGGCCGCTGTGAAAAGTGTGACCCACAATCCAGTGTACAGGATACGGACGTCCGAGCTGGGCCGGACATCCGTAAGAATGCTTGTGATGTGAAAGTGTCGGACGTCCGGAGGGTTCTGGACATCCGTAAAAATGTTTCTGTTGTGGAAGTATCGGACGTCCGGAAGTGTCCGGACGTCCGGGCAATCAGGAAGGACCGGACGTCCGTAGGACACCGGACGTCCGAAGGTAAGGTAGCAACTTTGAGCAAGTTTTTCACAGATCCATCGATCCCCTCTTAATAGTGCGGGATCCCTATACTCAAGAACAAACCATAAATATGTATCTCCATTGTTGAGTTATATGCTTTTCTCCCTAGTCGTGATCCATGCACACGGTCTTTGGAACATAATCCTGAGATATACTTGATAAACATGATTAGTCCCGAGCATATGTGTTGTCATCAACATCAAAATCTGATTAAGGGCATGATTGCACTTTCAATCTCCCCCTTTTTGGTAGTTGATGACAACTCATATGCATACTGATAATAGTAATCGGAAGTATTTGTTGTGGAGCTCAATAACCATAATAAGAATAACTAGCAAGCGAGCTCCCCCTCAAAGTGATACCACAGATACTACTAAAAACAAAAATGAATGAGGGCTCCCCCTCAAACTGATGCCACAATAGTTGGATCACTTCATATAGATTCACCAAATCTCAAATTCAACAAACTCATAACCAACAAACTCATAACATAGTTCAACAACTCATAACATAGTTCAACAACTCATAACATAGTTCAACAAACTACTCCTAACATAGGTTCGATTACATAATGAGCTAGAGTAATGCATATGGAGCCTACTCGCCCTTTGGCATCAAGTATCCAAAAAAAACTAGGGGGAATGACATGACAGTATTAAAGATCATCCTCATCATCATCATCATGAACACCACTGCCACCAGCCTCGTCAAAGAAATCAGCCCACTCAGGACCGGAGGGAAAACCAAAATCAGAAGGGGGAGCTGCAGGAAGACGCTCATCGTCACTCACATCATATACGCCTGAGTCTCTCAGACGAGCCTTCAGAGCGTTCTTGGAAGTGACCATGCGGGTGACCACATCGTGGTGTTGGGAGCAATGGAAGGTGAACATCTTCATCATGGCTGAATGAGCCTTCCCAAGAAAATGAGCAATGCGCCCAAAGGGGGCGTCACTGGAAGGAGGATGGGTAGCGTGAGAGGGAAAACTAGCGGCGGTGCGACTAGCAGTAGCGGGAGGAGGAGGAACATGGTCAGCCGCCATGTGAGGTGGGATGACCCATCTCTCATGTATATGAGTGTGTGCAATGGGAAAGGGAGCTACACTCTCGATAAATGCCCGAATAAAGGTGCATGAGGGAAAGCCCGCTTGTGTTGGAAGCTAGCAAGGCGAATCTCATGCCATAGAAAGTGTGGAATATTTATCTTCCCTTTAGGAGATGTGTAGAGGCGATGCATGAGATCAATGCAGTAGCTGCTGCAGGAGCCCTTGTCACCCATCTTGGGATAAATGGTGCGGATGACACACTGATAAATGATGTTGAATGGAAAACGCCAAATGGAGACTTGATTTAGACCCTTTTGTTTTTCAGTACTAGACAAAGATGATATGGGTCTAAGGAGATCCGCACAGACCGCAATGCCTTTGGGCTTATGGTTGGGGTCATTGGTGTGGATTTTGAACCCAGTGTCGGGAAATCCAAGTGCGATGACAAACTCAGCATAAGATGCTGTGAGTGCAGTGTCGGAGGTCATCCATGTGACAGTGTTATCATGAGCAAAGTAACATGTGGCATAAAACTGATGGATGGCAGCGTGGTTAAAATCGTGTTGAAAGGCGAATGGAGCAGCAAGGTTTGACGACTCAATGAGCTCAGTGGCTCCCGGATATTTCTCCGGATGAGTGCGAATGTGCTCAAGATCAATGCAAACATGAAGTGACAAGCCTTTAGGGATGACAATCGTGGTGAAGATGTCGGCTTGGACATTTGTGCGAAAATGACTATCCTGAGAATCCCTAACAACAGTAAATTGATCTACATCACGACACAATTTGAGATAAGAAGATTTGGGGACCTCATTGAAACGCTTAACATGACGGCCTAGTGATAGTGGAGGCTCAATGGAGATGTGACGGGCATCACCGTGGGGTTGCACCGGAGGAGGAGGAGGTTGAAATGTTGGACGACGAGCGCCGGGCTTGGGGGCAGCGACGCGGATGCCAATCATCAGGGACGGATCCACCTCTTCAAGCTCATCCTCAAAATCGGACCCCTCCGAAGAGGAATCACTGGACGAGATGGGAGGACGAGCGGCACGTTTCCGAGGGCGATCTTCCTCCTGGGAGTCATCGGAGCCACCACGACGAGACGGACGAGCCGGCCCTCCAGCGACTTGCTTGCGTGCGGAGTGCTTGGACCGAGGCATCGTGACCTAGGGGAGAAGGAAAGCACATGTCAACACCCCTCCATAGATCAGGGTGAACGAAGTGGAGAGGGGGGTGAATGCATGAGGAGGTTGTGCCCTACCTTGCGAGGAAGAGCACGGAGGAGCCGAGGGGGGGGGGGGTCGACGGACGGGCGGGGAGAGAAGATCCGAGCAGATCCGCGGCCGGACGGCAAGTGGCAGATCTGCGGCGGGGAGAAACCCCGCCGAGGGGTATGGCGGCGGGCGGCTGCGGGAAGAAGACGCACAACAGGAGCGGCGGCGGCGGCGAACCGAGTGGAGAGGATGGGGTTGGTTGACCAAAACCCTACGGCTTAGTATATATAGACCCCAGTAAAAACGTACGGACGTCCGGAGCCTACGGACGACCGGATTCATATATGCGTCCGGACGTCCGGGAACGGACGGACGACCGGAGTCAGGACCATCAGCTAAGAGAGGATAACAGAGATGATTTTACGGACGTCCGACGGTGTCGGAAGACTGGGCATATTGTAACAGAACGGTTTTTACGGACGTCCGGAGTCTTCCGGACGTCCGGAGCTTCATTTGCTAGGCCAACTTAAGTGAACCAGAGTGGATTTTATGGATGTCGCAAGGCTGGACGACCGGTCGAAGGTAACCAGAGCAGAATATATGGATGTCCGGATGCTTACGGACGTCCGACAGTGAAATACCACACGGACGTCCGAAACCTACGGACGTCCGACGCCAGAAGTTTGGACAGGAGGGCTGATCATGATGATGAGAAAAGCATTTTCTCACAGTAAATCTTATCTATTTTAGTAACTCAGATCCTATCTTACTCAATCATAGCCATAGACTACAAGTGGTGGCTAATTCCACCATGTCTGAGTAGACATGATATGACATAGAAAGACTTGAACTTTAAGTGCATAGTCACTACTCCATCATGTTAAAGCACCATAGGTCTAGACCCATGGATACTTTGAGAGTGTTGGTTCTTTTTATGCATTGTGTAGGGCGAGAACATTCATGAATTGAATGTCTCCCCCTAAGTATATGCCTACATCATGACAAGACATTAGATTCATGCATGACTGGGTACTAGATTTCACATAATGTTGTCAAGCTCCAAGATACCAAGTTCACGCCTAAGTCGACAGAACCTTGCTTCATCTAGAGGTTTGGTGAAGATATCTGCTAGTTGAAAATCTGTACCAATGTGATCAATGTGAATATCACCCTTTTCAACATGATCTCTCAAGAAATGATACCTAATATCAATGTGTTTGGTGCGGAGATGATCTTTGGGGTTCTCAGCAATATTGATGGCACTTTCATTATCACACAGAAGAGGCACATTTCTATAGGTGATACCGTAATCCTTCAAAGTTTGCCTCATCCATAACAACTGAGTTGCACAACTAGCGGCAGCAATGTATTCAGCTTCTGCGGTAGAGAGAGCAATACAATTTTGTTTCTTCGAGGACCAACTCACCAAGGATCGTCCAAGAAACTGACATGCACCGGATGTGGACTTACGATCCACTTTGTCTCCAGCCCAATCCGCATCCATGTACCCAATGAGATCAAACTTAGCATCCTTGGGGTACCAGAGGCCCAACTTTGGGGTGTGAACAAGGTATCTAAGAATATGCTTAACCGCTTTATCATGACTTTCCTTAGGGAAGGCTTGAAATCTAGCACACATGCATACACTGAACATGATGTCTGGTCTAGATGCACAAAGATAAAGCAATGAACCAATCATAGAGCGGTAAGTAGATGGGTCGAAAGGAGTACCATTTGTGTCTTCAATGAGAGTGATTTTGGTTGGCATGGGTGTCTTGCATGGACTAGCGTCAGACATACCAAAGTTTTCTAGAATATCCTTGAGGTACTTTGCTTGAGATAAGAAAATTCCTTCTTGAAATTGTTGAATTTGAAAACCGAGGAAGAACTTCAAATCCGTATTGAGTGACATTTCAAAATTCTTGGTCATGGAATCCGCAAACTTCTTGCACAAATGAATGTTAGGAGAACCAAAAATGATGTCATCTACATAGATTTGGCATAGAATCAAATCACCCTTGTCCCTCTTAGTAAAAAGAGTGGGATCGATCACCCCTCTCACAAAACCATCATCGAGTAAAAACTTCTTCAAATGATCATACCAAGCACGAGGTGCTTGTTTGAGGCCATACAAAGCCTTATGAAGTTTATACACATAGTCTTTGTGAAAGGGGTCAACGAACCCGGGTGGTTGTGACACATATACTTCTTCTTGTAGAGGACCGTTAAGGAAAGCACTCTTCACATCCATTTGATGTAATGTAAAACCATTGAAAGCGGCATAAGCAAGTAAAATGCGAATGGATTCAAGATGGGCAACGGGAGCAAAGGTCTCACCAAAGTCCAAACCTTCAACTTGTGAGTACCCTTGTGCCACTAACCTTGCCTTGTTTCAGATGATGACACCATTTTCATCTTGCTTGTTCTTGAAAATCCATTTTGTTCCAATGACGTTGTGCTCGGTGGACGGCCTCTTGATTAGTGACCACAGTTGGTTGCGTTCAAAACTATTCAACTCTTCTTGCATAGCAACAAGCCAATCGTTGTCCATCAAAGCCTCTTGTACCTTGAGTGGTTCAATACTAGACACAAACGAGAAGTGAGCACAAAAGTTTGTCAAATGTTTACGAGTGACTCTACCTTCCAAGATGCCGGTGAGGATTTTGTCAACATCAACACGACCGGCCACTCTAGGCATGATGGAGGTGAGGGTTTCACGAGGTTCAAATTCATGTCCATCATCCACATCTTCAACATATGGATCATTCACGTGTGGAGGAAGATCTTCTTGTTCATGTTGCATTTGTTGAGGTTCGTCATCCATGATTGGACTTTCTTGTTCTTGCTCTTGATGATGATCTTGTTCTTGATGGTTATCATTTAGTGAGACTTGATCAACCTCATCAACTTGGGCTAAGGATATAGGTTGAACAATAGGAAGTTGTGTTGGTATGTATGTTGAAGTAGTCTGATGATGCGTGAGACCTCCATCTTCTTCTTCATCATCATGAGGTTCTTGTTCCATAGGAAGAAGTGCACCAACACCCATGTTCAAAATGTCTTGAGAAGAATCTTCTTCACATATATCACTTAGATCAACTTGCTCGCCATGGGAGCCTTTAAATTCATCAAACACCACGTCACAAGTTTCTACAACACATCCATTGGATTTGTTGTAGACTCTATAGGTGTGAGAGTTTGATCCATAACCAACAAATATACCCTCAATAATTTTGGATTGAAATTTTCCTAACCGTTCTCTTTTGTTGAGAATGAAACATTTGCACCCAAATACACGAAAGTACTTGACATTTGGCTTGTTACCAGTTAGAAGCTCATATGGAGTCTTTTCCAATATAGTGCGGAGGAAGAGTCGGTTTGATGCATGGCATGCAGTATTGACAGCTTCAGCCCAAAAACTATGTGGTGACTTGTATTCATCCAACATGGACCTTGCCAATTCTACAAGTGTACGGTTCTTCCGTTCGGCTACACCATTTTGCTGAGGAGTGTATGGAGATGAATATTGATGCTCAATCCCTTCATCACTAAGAAATTCTTCCAAGGTATAGTTCTTGAACTCAGACCCATTGTCACTCCTTATTGCTCGGATTTCTCTGTCAAACTTGCGTTGAGCTTGCTTGGCAAAATCGATGAAGGTGATCTTCGTTTCGTCCTTGGACTTGAGGAAGAACACCCATGTATATCTTGAGTAATCATCAACAATGACAAGCCCATACTTTTTCCCACCAAGACTATCCCATGAAGGAGGCCCAAAAAGATCCACATGAAGGAGCTCCAGGGGCCTTGAAGTAGATACTATGTTCTTGGGTGGGTGCTTTGATTGATGTTGCTTCCCGGCTATGCATGCACTACACACACGATCTTTCTCAAAAGAGACATTGGTTAGTCCAAGGATGTGATTTCCCTTTAAGAGATCTTGAAGATTTCTCATGCCGACATGGGCTAGCCGGCGATGCCATAGCCACCCCTTGTTAGCCTTGGCCATTAGACAAGTTGCATGGAATGTGCTCTCTTTCGAGAAATCAACCGTGTAAAGGTTGCCATCCAACTCTCCAAAAAAGGCCACTTTGAGAGTATCTCTCTTAAAGACTTTCACATCCGTTAGTCCAAAGAGTGTATCATAACCAACAGAAGCCAATTGGCAAACAGAAAGCAAGTGATATTTAAGGGATTGGACAAGCATAACATTTCCAAGAGACATGTCATTGGTGATAGCCACCTTGCCCAACCCGAGTACCTGTCCTTTTGAACCTCCACCAAACATAATGCTCATGAATGGTTGAATAGCTTCCATGAAATTGTAGAGCAATTTGCTATCTCCGGTCATATGATTTGTACATCCACTATCAATCACCCATTTCACTCCACCGGAGAAGCTTACCTACACACAATTAGGAATTGGTTAGAGGCACCCATTTTGCAATGGGACCTCTCAAGTTAGTTACAAGGGTCTTAGGGACCCAAATAGCATAGAAACGGAATGCATTTCGAGGACCAACAAATTTTGCAAAGACTTCTCCATCCTTAGTCTTCCGAAGTACATAGGAAGGAGGCATGAACTCTTTAGGCTTGTTGAGAGTGGGCATGCCCCTTGTAGCCTTTCCACTCACAACCTTACCTTTCTCCTTGTGCCCTTCTCTTACAAAAGTTTCGTTTAGAGGAGTTGTGCACTTTTGGGAGGACGTCTTCTTCTTACTTGTGCTAGGGTCAAACCCAAGTCCCTCTTTGGCAAACACCTCATTGTGTTGACTCAAAATCTCATCAAGATTCTTTTGCCCTTGAGCACATGTCATGAGACCTTTCTCAATTTGAGCCTTGAGAAAACGATTTTCCTCAAGAATAGATGCTAGATCACTACTAGAGTTAGTAGCACAAGCATCAACATTTATAATAGGGGAAGAGTAAGCCTTGGCTAAAGTTTCAAGATAAGTAAGTTTGAGCGTCTCAAAACTCTTTCTAAGAACGGTGAGCTCTCCTTCCTTAGTCTTGAGGGACACGGATAGAAGCTCACAATCCTTAGATAGAGAAGCATGAGACTTCACAAGCTTGCTTTTATCATTCATTAACTCGTCACAAGAGTCAATAGCCTTTTTCAAGGAGGCAAGATCATTAGTGTGAACATCAATGTTTGCACCAATTTTTAAGCATAGTTCATCATTTCGTGCTTCCTCATATTGGACTTTCCGCTCAAGGATTTCACACTTTTCCTTTTCCTCGGTGACGAGGGTTTCGAGTTCCTTAATGGTGATGGTGTGCTTACTCACCATCTCCATAAGCATACGAAACATAGTGAGTTTCTTTCCTTTGAGGGAGCACATGAACTTATTAAGTTTAGCAATCATAGGATCATCTAGATCATCATCCTCATAGCTATCCTCCACATCAAGGTACTCATCACTAGGAGTAGAAGGTGTGAAAAGAGGAGGATTTGATCGTGGAGTTACCTTGACCTTGTCAGAAGAGCTTTGGTCCTCTCCTTCTTCAACCATGGCCTTTGCCATTAGGCACTTGTGAGCGTTGCCCTTGTAATCTTTCATGTAGTTGTAGGTGACCACGTCACCACTCTTGTTTACTAACCTCAACGTGTTTTGAGAGTCTTGAGCAACTCCGGCAACACCACTAACATCATCCGGATCAGATTCTTCTTGAGCAACCATTGCCATTCCATCTCTCTTCTTGAGCTTGGAGTTCAAAGGACTTGGCAACTTATTCTTGGGAAAGGTCTTGGGAAACCTTTGTTTATCTTCTCTCTTCTCATAAGGGCACTCGTTAGAGAAGTGACTGGTTTCTTCACAGTTGTAGCATTTTCTCACTTTCTTTTTTTGAAATCTTCCCTTGAATTTTCCGGCGCTAAACTTCTTGACAAAAAGAGCCATGTCTTCATACGAAGGGCCCTCGTCGGAGTCAATCTCATTACCATCTTCATCCTCATCATCTTCTTCTTCTTCTTCACTTTGCTCATCTTCACATACTTGCTTGGCCTTCAATGCAAGATTGATTTTTGATGATGGGGAACCATGCATGGCAAGATGTTTTGTGGCATTGGCCTTTGATTCTTCAAATAGTTGGAAGGTGGATATGATGTCATCTGTAGTCATTTCTTTGAAGGTATGGTGTTGTCTTATGTCCCACACCATTTGATGATGATATGGAGCAAGAGCATGAAGCAACTTATCCACAAGAAACCTCTTAGTCATATTGAATCCATCTTGAGTCTTGTCACACTCACATGACTCAATATCCGCAGTGAGAGTCATGAGAAGCTCAAGGAGTTGATTGGGGGTTTCACCTTTTTCCATACAAATTTTTGCAATTGCCCTTTGGCAATTTCATATTGAGCACTCCGGAGGGTAGAAGTGCCAGTCCTGGATCGTATAATACTTTCCCATAGTTCCTTGGCACTTTTGATGTGTATGAACGGTCTCCTTTGCTTTTCATCCATACCTCTCCTTATACACATGATTGCCGTGTCATTGAGGTTCTTGTCATATATTTCTCTTGGTGTGGGGTTCTTTGGATCAAGCACATGATAGCCATACTCTATAATCTCCAGCATCTCATCGTTTCCATGTCGAAGATGATCCTGCATAGCAACTTTCCACAATGCAAAATCGGCAGTAGCAGTAAGTAAAGGAGGTTTGCCTTGAGGGTTATATCTTGGTTTCTCAACCTAAGATCTTGCATAAAGCCAAGGAACACTGGTGTGTTCATTGCTAGGAGGTTGTTGACCAAGTGATGAAGTAGGCACAGTTGGGCTCGGACTCACACCACTTGAGTGTGGTGCAAGCACTTCGGACAACGTGGCTAATCTCAGTTGGACCAAGGCCTCAAGAGAAGCATCATGCTCCTCTTTTTGCTTAGCAAGGGCCCGTTCTAGATCCTGAGACGTAAAGGACTTGACTTTAGAAGAAGCCTCGCCTTTATCCTTAGGATCTACAACCAGGGGAGTCCCATCTGGGTTCATCTCGCTCTAGGGCGGTTAAGCCACAAGAATAGAGCACGAGGCTCTGATACCAATTGAAAGGATCGAGATGGACCTAGAGGGGGGTGAATAGGTACAATTACAAATTTTAATTATTACTAAGCAATTTTAGGCAATAATGCGGAAAATGAAAGTGAGCCTAACAATTGCAAGTATGATACTAATGAGCTAAGCAAGATAATCGAGTGGCACAAATATATGAGTAAGTAAGCACAAGATGAGATAAGTAAGTGCTAAGAGACAAGTAACCACAAGTAGAGAGATAGGGTTAGGAATAACCGCAACTCCGAGAGACGAGGATGTAAGCTGATGTTCACTTCCTTGGAGGGAAGCTACGTCACCGTTTAGAGAGGTGGATGTTACCACGAAGGCACACCAACGCCACGAAGGCTCACCCTATTCTCTCTTTGAGACAACACCACGGAGGCGTTTCTCAACCACTAGTGGTAGACCTTGGGGTGGTCTCCAAACCCTCACAAACTTTTCCGAGGGTAATCACAAAGGTCGATTTCTCTCCGGATGACTCCTACCGCCTAGGAGTCTCCAACCTCCAAGAGTAACAAGAATGATGGGGAAATGCTCAAAACTTGCTCAAGTCACGAATTCCTTTGGTGCAAAGAAAGGGAAGAAGTGGATCTATCACTTGATTGGAGAACTTCTCTCAAAAAGCTCCTAGAACACTTGGAATCTAGGATTTAGTGTGGATGAATGAGAGAGAGAGTGAGGAGTGTTCTTGTGGGGGCTCAAAGTGAATGGTCAACCCTATCCCGTGGAAGGGAAGGGAGTATATATAGGTGGTGGGAAAAAGTGACCGTTTGGGGTACAGGATGGCCGGACGTCCGGAGAACGTCGGACGTCCGGACCCATAGGTACAGGATGGCCAGACGTCCGGAGAACGTCAGACGTCCGGAGGCCCAAATGGGTCCGGACGTCCGACAGTCATCGGACGACCGGCCGCTGTGAAAAGTGTGACCCACAATCTAGTGTACAGGATACGGACGTCCGAGCTGGGCCGGACATCCGTAAGAATGCTTCTGATGTGAAAGTGTCGGACGTCCGGAGGGTTCCGGACATCCGTAAAAATGTTTCTGTTGTGGAAGTATCGGACGTCCGGAAGTGTCCGGACGTACGGGCAATCAGGAAGGACCGGACGTCCATAGAATACCGGACGTCCGAAGGTAAGGTAGCAACTTTGAGCAAGTTTTTCACAGATCCATCGATCCCCTCTTAATAGTGCGGGATCCCTATACTCAAGAACAAACCATAAATGAAGTCAACATTTTGTATCTCCATTCTTGAGTTATATGCTTTTGTCCCTAGTCATGATCCATGCACACGGTCTTTGGAACATAATCCTGAGATATACTTGATAAACATGATTAGTCTCGAGCATATGTGTTGTCATCAACATCAAAATATGATTAAGGGCATGATTGCACTTTCAGGCTAGGTAAAGGGCACTCACTCACACCTCGTCAACTAAGCTCTTTTCTGGCGCCGTTGCCGGGGAGGTGAGTGCTTGAAGGTATATCTTTAGATCTTGCAATTGAATCTTTTTGTTTCTTGTTTAATCACTAGTTTGGTTTATAAAACAAAACTACAAAAAAATGGAGTTAAGTTTGTCTCATACGCTTCGTCTTTTTAATATCTTTCGTGAGTTTGATGGAAAGGAAAATTGTGCTCAAGTGCTAGAAGAAGAGTGCATTAAAATGCTTGGTACTGAATCTTTGAATGATGAGCATGATTGCAATGTTGTTAGTATAAACTCCCTGAATATCCATAGTATTAATGATGATTGCTCTAGTCATGATGAAAATATCTCTTATGAGCATGTCAACTTTTGTGAAGTGCATGTTTGCATGAACACACCAAATAGAGAATATATATATTGCAAGAGGCATAATCATTTAGAAACTAAATGGTTGCAATAAAGGCTAGATGTGAGTGCTGAAAATTTAAAATTCCTTTACCGTACTTGTGAACTTTGCAATGAACGTGGTCATTTACATCTCCAATGCAAATTGTTTCATGACCGAATCATGTCCAAAAATTGTGATGATTTGATTTCCCTTGCACATTATAATGAACTTAGTTTGCTTTTGGGTTATGAAGAGTTGAAACGTTTAACTAAGCATATTCTAGAATTTAATCTTAAGCATTTCCTTGATATTGATCTAGAAAAGATTTATATGTTTTGTGCGGAGAATTGCATTGAAAATCCTTATATTGCCAATTACCTAAAGAAAAGAAAGCAAATAGAAGATGTTGAGAATACTAATGAAAGGGAAGAGACTTCCCAATCTCCTCCTATTATTTCTTATGATGAATCAGGTAACGAGGAGGAGCTTTCTATTCAACCAATCTCGTCAATAAGGAGCTCAAAAAGGAAGGTTGAAACCACACATAATGTGAAGAAGAAAAAGAAAAGAAGGAGCAACAAAGGTAGAAAGGTATCCCACCCAAATGATGTTGCTCCTACTACTCATTGTGATGATGATAATTGCTATACTATTTGTTCTATCAATATTTTTAATGATGAGAGTGATTATGCTTATGATATGAAAAGGCCCAAGCTTGGGGAAGCTATGTTCGATGAGAATGACATATTTGAGAATATATTTGCTGAAATTAATGTTTGTCCCAAGCTTGGGGATGCTACGTTTAGTGAAGATGATATTTTTAGCATCCCAAGTTTTGATATGCAAAGTTCTTATGATGATAACATGCCTCCTACCTATGATGATTATATTGATGAAAGTGGGTTCGGAAGAGTGTCAACTTTATTTAGTGATTCCACTATCTTGGGAGAGGTTTCAATCGATTATGATGAGAACGAAGTTGCTACTTATGATGATTATTGTGATGAAACTTATCCTATAAAAAGTAGTGATGATTATATTTATAAATCTTGTCATGATTATGATTACCCTTTTTCTGAACATTACTCTTTTAATGTGCAAACAATTTTTAGTGTTCAAGTCTCTTACGATACTCCCACTATTCCGAATGAGAAGAATTGTGCTTATGTGGAGAGTAGTAAATTTTCTATGCAAGTAGATCATGAAAAGAATGCTTTAGGTGCTGGTTACATCGTTGATTTCATTTGTGATGCTACTGAAAATTATTATGAGGGAGGAATATATGCTTGTTGGAATTGCAACAATGTCAAGTTTCCTCTCTATGTGTTGAAAATCTTGAAGCTATGCTTGTTTTACCTTCCTATGCTAGTTGATTATTGTTACCATAAGTTGTTTGCTCACAAAATCCCTATGCATAGGAAGTGGGTTAGACTTAAATGTGCTAGTCATATGCTTCATGATGCTCCCGTTGTGTTTCAATTCTTATCTTTTACGTGAGCATCATTGTCATCATCATGCCTAGCTAGAAAGGCATTAAAGAAAAGCGCTTGTTGGGAGACAGCCCAATATTTACCTTTACTGTTTTTGTGTGTTCACATGATTATGATACAGTAGTAATCATGTTTTATAGCTTTTGTTTCAATAAAGTGCCAAGTAAGACCTTTAGGATAGCTTACGGTGATAGTTGTGTTGATCCTGCTGAAAATCAGAAACTTTTGCACCCAGTAAATTAGTTTTGTTAATTCACAGAAACGTGCTTCTGATCTGATTCTTTTTGCTCTGGATTGGTACACAAAGTTCTTAGGGATTACTTATGTGGTAGGATGTTTGGAGTTCCAGAAGTATACGTTTGATACAGTTTACTACAGACTGTTCTGTTTTTGACAGATTCTGTTTTCTATTTGTTGTTTGCTTATTTTGATGAATCTATGAGTAGTATCGGAGGGTATGAACCATAGAGAAGTTGGAATACAGTAGATATTACACCAATATGAATTTAGAATGAGTTTATTACAGTACCTAAGTGGTGGTTTTATTTTCTTATACTAACGGAGCTTACGAGTTTTCCATTGAGTTTTGTGTTGTGGAGTTTTCATGTTTTGGGTAAAGATTCGATGGACTATGGAATAAGGAGTGGCAAGAGCCTAAGCTTGGGGATGCCCAAGGCACCCCAAGGCAATATTCAAGGACAACCAAGAGCCTAAGCTTGGGGATGCCCCGGAAGGCATCCCCTCTTTTGTCTTCGTTCATCGGTAACCTTACTTGGAGCTATATTTTTATTCACCACATGATATGTGTTTTGCTTGGAGCGTCATTTTCTTTTGTTAGTTTTGCTTGCTGTTTGAATGCAATACCAAGATCTGAAATTCTTAAATGAGAGGGAGTCTTCATATAGTTACATAATTATTTAGCTACTCATTGATCTTCACTTATATCTTGTTGGAGTAGTTTGTCATTTACTCGTGTGCTTCACTTATATCCTATGAGTAAATGGTTGAATGAGTTGATTGTCATAAATCCGAAATTATATATGTTTCATTTGCTTATCCCATGGGGAGTAATGGCTTCACATCTAAAAATAGAGGTTGCAAATTTATTGAAGGTTAGCAAGCATTGTATTGGTCATTTGAACAATTCATGAAAGAATATTGAAGGAAGAGAGATTTCACATATAAATACACTATTCTAGACATCTTTTATAATTGGGAGCACTCATTAAGTATGACATGCTAAAGAGTTGATGTTGGACAAGGAAGACAACGTAATGGTTTATGTTTTCCGACATCTCAGTTAAAGTATATTGTCATGGATCATTCAAACATGTTGAGCTTGCCTTTCCCCCTCATGCTAGCCAAAATTCCTTGCACCAAGTAGAGATACTACTTGTGCTTCCAAAAATCCTTAAACCCAGTTTTGCCATGAGAGTCCACCATACCTACCTATGGATTGAGTAAGATCCTTCAAGTAAGTTGTCATCGGTGCAAGCAATAAAAATTGCTCTCTAAATATGCATGACTTATTAGTGCGGAGAAAATAAGCTTTGTACGATCTTGTTATGGAAGCAATAAAAGCGACGGACTGCATAATAAAGGTCCATATACAAGGGGCAATATAAAGTGACGTTCTTTCGCATTAAGATTTTGTGTATCCAACCCTAATAGCGCATGACAACCTCTGCTTCCCTCTGCCAAGGGCCTATCTTTTACCTTATGTCTTTTACTTTTATGCAAGAGTCAAGGTGATCTTCACCTTTCCCTTTTTCATTTTATCCTTTGGCAAGCACTTTGTGTTTGGGTGATCCTGATATATATATATCCAATTGGATGTAAGTTAGCATGAACTATTATTGTTGACATCACCCAAAGGTGAATACGTTTGGAGGCAACACTATAAGCCCCAATCTTTCTCTGTGTCTGATTAAAACTTCATAACCACAAGTATTGCGTGAGTGTTAGCAATTGTAGAAGACTATATGATGGTTGAGTATGTGAAGTTTGCTAAATCAAAACTCTGACATAGACCCTTCCTGAAAATAGGATGAATTGCAATTGTTTGATGACTGAGAATGAAGTTTGCTAGTTTTCAAGAAAGTTTATGGTCTATGCTTTGACATGTGAATTGCTTGTTACTTTATCATGAGAAGTTTTATGAGATGAACTACTGTTATGACATATTATCATGCTAGAAAAGGTGATTGAAATTATCGTTGATCAAACTTGTGCACCTTCTAGCATTCACACTTCATAAATTCTTTCTTTATCATTTACCTACTCGAGGACGAGTAGGAATTAAGCTTGGGGATGCAGATACATCTCCAACGTATCTATAATTTATGAAGCATTCATGCTATATTACTATGTGTTTTGAATGATTATGGGCTTTATTATACACTTTTATATTACTTTTGGGACTAACCTATTAACCGGAGGCCCAACCCATATTGTTGTTTTATTGCCTGTTTCAGTATTTCAAAGAAAAGGAATATCAAACGGAGTCCAAACGGAGTCCAAACGGAATGAAACCTTCGGCGTCGTGATTTTTTGGAAGAATATCATCCTGGAGACTTGGAGATCAAGTCAGAAGATACTCGAGGAGCCCAGGAGATAGGGGGCGCCCCCCCTACAGGGCGCGACCCCTTGTCTCGTGGACCCCTCGAGCACCCCCCGACCGACTTCTTTCGCCTATATAGCCCTACGTACCCTAAAACCATCATATATCAAGATAGATCGGGAGTTCTGCCGCCGCAAGCCTCTGTAGCCACCTGCTACGTCTTGAGCTTGCGTTGGTTTTCCTTGAAGAGGAGAGGGTGATGCAGCAAAGTGTAGCATAAGTATTTCCCTTAGTTTTGAGAACCAATGTATCAATCCAGTAGGAGGCTCCTCAAAAGTCCCACGCACCTACACAAACAAACTGAGAACTCGCAACCAACGCAATAAAGGGGTTGTCTATCCCTTCACAGCCACTTGCGAAAGTGAGATCTAATAAAGATAGTATGATAAGATAAATATATTTTTGGTATTTTGTAATATAGATGCAAAAAGTAAAGATGCAAATAAAAGTAGATTGAAAGCAAATATGATTAGAGATAGACCCAGGGGCCATAGGTTTCACTAGGGGCTTCTCTCAAGATAACATAAGTATTACGGTGGGTGAACAAATTACTGTCGAGCAATTGATAGAAAAGCGCATAGTTATGAGATTATCTAGGCATGATCATGTATATAGGCATCACGTCCATAACAAGTAGACCGACTCCTGCCTGCATCTACTACTATTACTCCACACATCGACCGACTCCTGCCTGCATCTAGAGTATTAAGTTTATAAGAACAGAGTAACGCATTAAGCAAGATGACATGATGTAGAGGGATAAACTCATGCAATATGATATAAACCCCATCTTGTTATCCTCGATGGCAACAATACAATACGTGCCTTGCAACCCTTTCTGTCACTGGGTAAGGACACCGCAAGATTGAACCCCAAGCTAAGCACTTCTCCCATGGCAAGAAGAACCAATCTAGTAGGCCAAACCAAACTGATAATTCGAAGAGACTTGCAAAGATAACTCAATCATACATAAAAGAATTCAGAGAAGATTCAAATATTATTCATAGATAAACTTGATCATAAACCCACAATTCATCGGATCTCGACAAACACATCGCAAAAAGAGTTTACATCGAATGGATCTCCACAAGAGAGGGGGAGAACATTGTATTGAGATCCAAAAAGAGAGAAGAAGCCATCTAGCTAATAACTATGGACCCGTAGGTCTGTGGTAAACTACTCACAACTCATCGAAGGGGCAAGCATGTTGATGTAGAAGCCCTTCATGGTCAATTCCCCCTCCAGCAGAGTGTCGGCGAAGGCTCCAAGATGGGATCTCGCGGGTACAGAAGGTTACGGCGGTAGAAATTGTGTTTCGTGGTGCTCCTGGATGTTTTCGAGGTACGTAGGTATATATAGGAGGAAGAAGTACGTCGGTGGCCGCCCGAGGGGCCCATGAGACAAGGGACGCGCCCTATAGGGGGGGCCCTATCTTGTGGCGCCCTCGGAAGCTTCTTGGCTTGCACTCCAAGCTCTCCGGATCACGTTCGTTCCAAAAATCATGCTCCCGAAGGTTTCATTCCGTTTGGACTCTATTTGATATTCCTTTTCTTCAAAATACTGAAATAGGCAAAAAAACATCAATATGGGTTGGGCCTCCGGTTAGTAGGTTAGTCCAAAAAATGATATAAATGTGTAAAATAAAGCCCATAAACATCCAAAAGGGGTAATATAATAGCATGGAACAATCAAAAATTATAGATACATTGGAGACGTATCAATCATCCCCAAGCTTAATTCCTGCTCGTCCTCAAGTAGGTAAATGATAAAAAGAGAATTGATGTGGAATGCTACCTAGCATAATTCATAATGTAATTTTCTTTATTGTGGCATGAATGTTCAGATCCAAATGAATACAAAATAAAAGTTCATATTGACATAAGAAATAGTAATACTTCAAGCATACTAATCAAAGTAATCATGTCTTCTCAAAATAACATGGCTAAAGAAAGTTATCCCTACAAAATCATATAGTCTGGCTGTTGCTCTATCTCATCACACAAAGTATTTAATCATGCACAACCCCGATGACAAGCCAAGCAATTGTTTCATACTTTAATAATCTCAAACTCTTTCAACTTTCATGCAATACATAAGCGTGAGCCATGGACATAGCACTATATGTGGAATAGAATGCTGGTTGTGGAGAAGACAAAAAGGAGAAGATAGTCTCACATCAACTAGGCGTATCAACGGGCTATGGAGATGCCCATTAATAGATATCAATGTGAGTGAGTAGGGATTGCCATGCAAAGGATGCACTAGAGCTATAAATATATGAAAGCTCAACAAAAGAAACTAAGTGGGTGTGCATCCAACTCGCTTGCTC
This sequence comes from Triticum aestivum, assembly GCF_018294505.1. Classification (NCBI taxonomy): domain Eukaryota; kingdom Viridiplantae; phylum Streptophyta; class Magnoliopsida; order Poales; family Poaceae; genus Triticum; species Triticum aestivum. The sequence goes on along the minus strand of NC_057798.1, from coordinate 390,091,441 downwards.
AAGAAGACCTAGGGCACTTTTGAGAAAGCCCATCATTGGAATATACAAGCCAGGTTCTATAATGAAAAATTCCCACTAGTATATGAAAGTGACAACAAATGAGACTCTCTATGATGAAGATCATGGTGCTACTTTAAAGCACAAGTGTGGAAAAAGAGATAGTAGCATTGTCCCTTCTCTCTTTTTCTCTCATATTATTTTTTTTCTCTTTTTTCTTTTTTATTTTATTTTTTGTAAAGTCCGAAGTCTCATCCCGACTTGTGGGGGAATCATAGCCTTCATCATCCTTCCCTCACGAGGACAATGCTCTAATAATGAAGATCATCACACTTTTATGGATTTACAACTCAAAGCTAGAACATGATATGACTCTATATGAATGCCTCCGGCAGTTTATCGGGATATGCAATGAATCAAGAGTGACATGTATGAAAATTATGAAGGTGGCCTTGCCACAAATACGATGTCAACTACATGATCATGCAAAAAGCAATATGACAAAAGTAATGTGTGTCATATGAACGGAACGGTGGAAAGTTGCATGGCAATATATCTCGGAATGGCTATGGAAATGCCATAATAAGTAGGTATGGTGGCTGTTTTGAGGAAGGTATATGGTGGGTGTATGGTACCGGCGAAAGTTGCGCGGCACAAGAAAAGCTAGCAATGATGGAAGGGTGAAAAGGTGCGTATAATCCATGGACTCAACATTAATCAAAAGAACTCATGCACTTATTGCAAAAATTTAGAAGTCATCAAAAACCAAAGCACTACATGCATGCTCCTAGGGGGATAGATTGGTAGGAAAAGACCATCGCTCGTCCGTGGCCGCCACTCATAAGGAAGACAATCAATAAATAAAATTGTGCTCCAACTTCATCACAAAGCGGTTCACCATACGTGCATGCTACAGGAATCACAAACTTCAACACAAGCATTCTTTAAATTAATAGTCACCCAACTAGCATAACTTTAATATCACTACCTCCATATCTCAAAACAATTATCAAGCATCAAATTGATCATAGCATCCAATTCACTTCCTATGATAGTTTTTATTATACCCAACTTGGATGCTCATCATTCTAGGACCAACTTTATGATAATAGCAAAAACAACGCTGTTCTAAAAGACTCTCAAAATAATATAAGTGAAGCATGAGAGACTAGCAATTTCTTCAAAATTAAGACACCACCATGCTCTAAAAGATATAAGTGAAGCACTAGAGCAAAAACTATCAAGCTCAAAAGATATAAGTGAAGCACATAGAGTATTCTAGCAAATTCTAATCAAATAGGCTTCTCCCAAAAGGTGTGTACAGCAAGGATGATTGTGGTAAAATAAAAGGAAAAGACTAATATAATACATGACGCTCCAAGCAAAACACATATCATGTGGCAAATAAAAATATAGCTCCAAGTAAAGTTACCAATGAACGAAGACGAAAGAGGGGATGCCTTCCCGGGGCTTCCCCAAGCTTAGGCTTTTGGCTATTCTTGAATATCTTGGGGTGCCTTGGGAATCCCCAAGATTAGGCTCTTGCCACCCTCTATTCAATAGTCCATAAAAGCTTTACCCAAAACTTGAATACTTCACAACACAAAACTCAACAGGAAATCTTTTAAGCTCTGTTAGTGAAAGAAAACAAAACCACCACATAAGGTACTGCAATGAACTCATTCTTTATTCAATTTTGTGTTAAACCTAATGTATTCCAACTTCTTTATGGTTCATAGACTGAATTACTAGCTATAGATGCATTGAAATAAGCAAACAACACACAAAAAACAGAATCTGTCAAAAACAGAATAGTCTGTAGCAATCTGTAACTAACGCAAACTTCTGGAACTATAAAAATCCTACCAAAATAGGAAGTCCTGTACAATTTGTTTATTGAACAGAAGCAAAAAGAATCAATGCAAAATCATGTTTCTGTGATTTAACAAAATTATATTCGTGCCCGCAAAGTTTCTGTTTTTCAGCAGAATCAAATCAACTATCATCGTAGGTTATCCTATAGGTTCTACTTGGCACAAACACTAATTAAAAGATAAAAACACATCTAAACAGAAGGTAGATGCAAGATTTATTATTAAACAGGAGCAAAACCAAAAAACATAAAGAAAATTGGGTTGCCTCCCAACTAGGGCTATCGTTTAACGCCCCTAGCTAGGCATAAAAGCAAAGATAGATCTAATGAGTGCCATCTTTGGCACTAAATTTATAAGTAGCACGCATGATAGATTCATAAGGTAATTTGACTTTCTTTTTTGGAAAGTGCTCCATTCCTTTCTTTAAGGGAAATTGGAATCTAATGTTCCCTTCCTTCATATCAATAATCACACCAATCGTTCTAAGGAAAGGTCTACCAAGAATAATAGGGCAAGAAAGATTGCAATCTATATCAAGAACGAGAAAATCTACGGGCACCAAATTTCTATTTGAAACAATAAGGACATCATTGATCCTCCCCATAGGCTTTTTAATGGTGGAATCCTCAAGGTGCAAATTTAAAGAGCAATCATCAAGATCATGGAAACCTAGAATATCACATAAAGTTTCCGGAATCGTGGAAACACTATCACCCAAATCACACAAAGCAAAACACTCATAATCTTTAATTCTAATATTTATAGTAGGTTCCTACTCATCATTAAGTTTTCTAGGTATAGAAACTCCCAAATTAAGTTTTTCATCATAAGATTGCATCAAGGCATCAACAATATGTTTGGTAAAAGCTTTGTTTTGACTATAAGCATGAGGAGAATTAACAACAGATTGCAACAAGGAAATACAACCTTTTAAAGAGCAATTATCATAATCAAATTCCTTGAAATCCGAGATAGTAGGTTCAGTATTATTAGAAGTTGAAGATTCTCCAATCTCACTTTTACCAAATTTAACATTAATATCTAAAGACTCCGAATTTTTAGGACGCCTTCTAGGCAAAGTTGATTCATCATCACTCCCATAATCATCAAAATTCATATTGCAAAACATAGATCTAATCGGAGACGCATCAATAACTTTAAGATCCTCATCATTGTTTTCATGGAAATTAGAAGAACACGCTTTTATAAAGCTTTCTTTTTTAGCACGCAATCTAGCGGTTCTTTCCTTGCACTCGTCAATGGAAATTCTCATTACTCTGAGAGACTCATTGATATCATGCTTAGGAGGAGAAGATCTAATTTTAAGAGAATCAACATCAAGCGAAAGTCTATCAACGTTCCTAGACAAATCTTCAACTTTGAGCAATTTTTCTTCAAGCAAAGCATTAATTTTTTTTGAGAAATCATAAATTCTTTCACACTATTCTCAAAATCAGAGGGCATCTTATTAAAATTACAATAAGAATTATTGTAGTAATTTCCATAATTATTAGAGGGATTACTAGGGAACGGTCTAGCATTAAAATTTCCTTTATAAGCATTGTTTCCAAAACTATTCCTACCAACAAAATTCACATCCATAGATTCATTATTATTCTCAATCAAGGAAGACAAAGGCATATCATTAGGATCAAGAGGAGCATTTTTAATAGCAAACATCTTCATAAGTTCATCAATCTTTCCACTCAAAACATCGATTTCTTCTATAGCATGCACTTTTTTACTAGAAGATCTTTCGGTGTGTCATTGAGAGTAATTAGCCATAATATTATCAAGAAAGTTTGTAGCATCTCCTAATGTGATTTCCATAAACGTGCCTCCCGCGGTCGAATCTGAGAGATTTCTAGAAGCAAAGTTCAAACCGGCATAAATTTTTTGTATGATCATCCATAAATTCAAACCATGAGTAGGGCAATTGCGAAGCATTAATTTCATTCTTTCCCAAGATTGGGCAACATGCTCATGATCAAGTTCTTTAAAATTCATAATATTGTTCCTAAGAGTGATGATCTTAGCGGGAGGAAAATACTTAGAGATAAAAGCATCTTTGCACTTGTTCCAAGAATCAATACTATTTTTAGGCAAATACGAAAACCAAACTTTAGCACGATCTCTAAGTGAAAACGGAAATAACTTCAATTTGACAATATTTTTATCCATATCTTTCTTCTTTTGCATATCACACAAATCAATAAAATTGTTTAGATGAGTAGCGGCATCTTCACTAGGAAGGCCGGCGAATTGATCTTTCATAACAAGATTCAGCAAAGCGGTATTGATTTCACAAGACTCAACATCATTAAGAGGAACAATCGGAGTACTAAGGAAGTCATTATTATTGGTATTCGAGAAATCACACAATTTGGTATTGTCTTGCGCCATGGCAACAAGTAATCCAACACACAAGCAAGCGGAAAAAACGGCAAGCAAAAGAGAGAGGAGGAGATTGAGAAAGAGAGGGCGAAAGAAAGTCAAATTACCTTATGAATCTATCATGCGTGCTACTTACGAATTTAGTGCCAAAGATGGCACTCGTTAGATCTATCTTTGCTTTTATGCCTAGCTAGGGGCGTTAAACGATAGCGCTAATTGGGAGGCAACCCAATTTTCTTTATGTTTTTGTTTTTGCTCCTGTTTAGTAATAAATCTTGCATATACCTTCTGTTTAGATGTGTTTTTATTTTTTAATTAGTGTTTGTGCCAAGTAGAACCTATAGGATAACCTACGATGATAGTTGATTTGATTCTGCTGAAAAACAGAAACTTTGCACGCACGAATATAATTTTGTTAAATCACAGGAACGTGATTTTGCGTTGATTCTTTTTGCTGCTATTCAATAACAAATGGTTCAGGACTTCCTATTTTGGTCGGATTTTTAGAGTTCCAGAAGTTTGCGTTAGTTACAGATTGCTACAGACTGTTCTGTTTTTGAGAGATTCTGTTTTTCGTGTGTTGTTTGCTTATTTCAACGCATCTATGGCTAGTAATTCAGTCTATGAACAATAAAGAAGTTGGTATACAGTAGGTTTAACACCAAATTAAATAAAGAATGAGTTCATTGCAGTACCTTATGTGGTGATTTTGTTTTCTTTCACTAACGGAGCTTATAAGATTCCTGTTGAGTTTTGTGTTGTGAAGTTTTCAAGTTTTGGGTAAAGCTTTTATGGACTATGGAATAAAGGGTGGCAAGAGCCTAAGCTTGGGGATGCCCATGGCACCCCAAGACATTCAAGAATAGCCAAAAGCCTAAGCTTGGGGATGCCCCGGGAAGGCATCCCCTCTTTCTTCTTCGTTCATTGGTAACTTTACTTGGAGCTATATTTTTATTTGCCACATGATATGTGTTTTGCTTGGAGCGTCGTGTATTATATTAGTCTTTGCTTTTTAGTTTACCACAATCATCCTTGCTGTACACACCTTTTGGGAGAAGCCTATTTGATTAGAATTTGCTAGAATACTCTATGTGCTTCACTTATATCTTTTGAGCTTGATAGTTTTTGCTCTAGTGCTTCACTTATATCTTTTAGAGCACGGTGGTGTCTTAATTTTGAAGAAATTGCTAGTCTCTCATGCTTCACTTATATTATTTTGAGAGTCTTTTAGAACATCATGGTATTTGCTATTATCATAAAGTTGGTCCTAGAATGATGAGCATCCAATTTGGGTATAATAAAAACCATCATAGGAAGTGAATTGGATGCTATGACCAATTTGATGCTTGATAATTGTTTTGAGATATGGAGGTAGTGATATTAAAGTGATGCTAGTTGGGTGATTATGAATTTAAAGAATGCTTGTGTTCAAGTTTGTGATTCCCGTAGCATGCACGTATGGTGAACCGCTTTGTGATGAAGTTGGAGCACAATTTTATTTATTGATTGTCTTCCTTATGAGTGGCGGTCGGGGACGAGCGATGGTCTTTTCCTACCAATCTATCCCCCTAGGAGCATGCACGTAGTGTTTTGGTTTTTGATGACTTCTAATTTTTTGCAATAAGTACATGAGTTCTTTTGATTAATGTTGAGTCCATGGATTATACGCACCCTTTCACCCTTCCATCATTTCTAGCCTCTCTTGTGCCGTGCAACTTTCGCCGGTACCACACACCCACCATTTACCTTCCTCGAAACAGCCACCACACCTACTTATTATGGCATTTTCATAGCTATTCCGAGATATATTGCCATGCAAGTTTCCACCGTTCCATTCATATGACACACATTACTTTTGTCATATTGCTTTTTGCATGATCATGTAGTTGACATCGTATTTGTGGCAAGGCCACCTTCATAATTTTCATACATGTCGCTCTTGATTCATTGCATATCCCGGTACACCGCCGTTGGCATTCATATAGAGTCAGATCTTGTTCTAGCTTTGGGTTGTAAATCCATAAAAGTGTGATGATCTTCATTTATTAAAGCATTGTCCTCGTGAGGAAAGGATGATGAAGGCTATGATTCCCCCACAAGTCGGGATGAGACTTCGGACTTTACAGAAAAAAAGAAGAAAAAGAAAAAGAAAAAAAATGAGAAAGGCCAAAAAGAAAAAAAAGCAGGCCAAAGAAATAAAAGAGAAAAAAAGAGAAAAATTGAGAGAAAATGAGAGAAGGGACAATGCTACTATCTCTTTTTCCACACTTGTGCTTTAAAATAGCACCATGATCTTCATGATAGAGAGTCTCATATGTTGTCACTTTCATATACTAGTGGGAATTTTTCATTATAGAACTTGGCTTGTATATTCCAATGATGGGCTTCCTCAAAAGTGCCCTAGGTCTTCGTGAGCAAGCGAGTTGGATGCACACCCATTTAGTTATATTTATAGCTCTAGTGCATCCGTTGCATGGCAATCCCTACTCACTCACATTGATATCTATTAATGGGCATCTCCATAGCCCGTTGATACGCCTAGTTGATGTGACACTATCTACTCCTTTTTGTCTTCTCCACAACCACCATTCTATTCCACATATAGTGCTATGTCCATGGCTCACGCTCATGTATTGCGTGAAAGTTGAAAGAGTTTGAGATTATTAAGTATGAAACAATTGCTTGGCTTGTCATCGGGGTTGTGCATGATTAAATACTTTGTGTGATGAAGATAGAGCAACAGCCAGACTATATGATTTTGTAAGGATAACTTTCTTTAGCCATGTTATTTTGAGAAGACATGATTACTTTGATTAGTATGCTTGAAGTATTACTATCTCTTATGTCAATATGAACTTTTATTTTGTATTCATTTGGATCTGAACATTCATGCCACAATAAAGAAAATTACATTATGAAATATGCTAGGTAGCATTCCACATCAAAAATTCTCTTTTTATCATTTACCTACTCGAGGACGAGCAGGAATTAAGCTTGGGGATGCTTGATACGTCTCCAATGTATCTATATTTTTTTATTGTTCCATGCTATTATATTACCCCTTTTGGATATTTATGGGCTTTGTTTTACACATTTATATCATTTTTGGGACTAACCTACTAACCGGAGGCCCAGCCCATATTGATGTTTTTTTTGCCTATGTCAGTATTTCGAAGAAAAGGAATATCAAACGAAGTCCAAACGGAATGAAACCTATGGGGGCGTGATATTTGGAACGAGTGTGATCCGGAGGGCTTGGAGTGCAAGTCAAGAAGCTGCCGAGGAGGCCACGAGACAGGAGGCCGCGCCGCCCCCCCCCTGTAGGGCGCGCCCCCTATCTCGTGGCCCCCTTGGGTGGCCACCGACGTACTTCTTCCTCCTATATATACCTACGTACCCCGAAAACATCCAGGAGCACCACGAAACACAATTTCCACCCCCGTAACCTTCTGTATCCGCGAGATCCCATCTTGGAGCCTTTGTCGGCACTCTGCTGGAGGGGGAATCGACCCCGAAGGGCTTCTACATCAACATCCTTGCCCCTCCGATGAGTTGTGAGTAGTTTACCACAGACCTACGGGTCCATAGTTATTAGCTATATGACTTCTTCTCTCTTTTTGGATCTCAATACAATGTTCTCCGCCTCTCTTGTGTAGATCTATTCGATGTAATCTCTTTTTGCAGTGTGTTTGTCGAGATCCGATGAATTGTGGGTTTATGATCAAGTTTATCTATGAATAATATTTGAATCTTCTCTGAATTCTTTTATGTATGATTGAGTTATCTTTGCAAGTCTCTTCGAATTATCAGTTTGGTTTGGCCTACTAGATTGGTTCTTCTTGCCATGGGAGAAGTGCTTAGCTTTGGGTTCAATCTTGCGATGTTCTTACCCAGTGACACAAAGGGTTGCACGACACGTATTGTATTGTTGCCATCGAGGATAACAAGATGGGGTTTATACACTAGTAGAAAACAGGGCTTTCGTCCAGGCCAGTTTAGCCCATTAGTCCCGGTTCAATCCAGAACCGGGACCAATGGAGCTATTTGCCCCGGTTCGTGAGCCCAGGGGGCCGGCCGGGCCACGTGGGCCATTGGTCCCGGTTCGTCCGGACCTTTTGGTCCCGGTTGGTGGGATGAACCGGGACCAATGGTCCTGGCTCCTGGCCCACCACTATTGGTCCCGGTTGGTGGCATGAACCGGGACCAAAAGGGTTACCTTTAGTCCCGGTTCATGCCACCAACCGGGACCAATAGTGGTGCCTATATATAGCCCCTCGCGCAAGAGCAGAGCACACTGCTCTGTTTTTTCTGGCCGAGGGGGAGAGGGCTTGGTGGTGCTCTAGCTCACCTCCTATGCACACAAGGTGTTCGATGGAATGCCCGAGCCACACTACTTAAGGTTTCTCCTCTCCAAGCTCGACCGCCAAGCTCCATTTTCCTCAATATTTATCTAGGTTTAGCGGTCCGTCACGCCCCGTCCCCGTCTTCACCGCCGTCGATCACCCGCGCCGATCTCATCGCCGGCACCACCGTGGTGAGCCTCTTGTTCTTATCTTCTTTCTGAAAGGAAAAATATTATTACTTGTTTGTTTAGATAGATACTTGTATTATTTTCTTACTTTTATTATTGCATCTTATATAGTGCGCCGATGGTTTTGGTATCCGCCCCCGTCGGCCCTCGTCCTGTCTATGATTCGGATGTGGTATATATTATCTTTTCATAACTATTGGTTCATTTATTGTTTATGAAAATTATGCCGACCAACGTGACATAGATTTTATTTATCTAGGAGGTTGTTGAACCGGAAATTCCAACCGACCCTATTGTCGAGAGGTTAAATTTAGTTGAAGAAGAAAACAATTTCTTGAAGGAAAAAATAAAAAAACTTAAGGAGGAGAAGATGATATTGGAGTTGCATGTTGCGGATGTCGTCGATGATCACAAGATCAAGATGGATGCAATGCGCTTGAAGATGAGAAAGATTAGAAAATATGCCATTCATACCGAGGCTTGGTATCATTATGCCGTTGGATCAGTTGTTACCTTGGTTGCGATTATGATCGCATTTGTTTTCGCATTGAAATGTTTTACATAGTTTCAATGTATGGTTTAATTAATTTAGATGCTCTGCAGAGCTTTATGTTGTTAGATGAGAACTATGTATCTACTTTGGTTTTTATGTGATGATGAACTTCTATTAATTTGGTCACTTAATTATCTATTCATGATGTTCTGTAATGATTTTTGACACACTTAATTATATATAATGCATGCAGATGAACCGGCAATGGATGTACGGTGACAGACACACCTCCGAATACATTAAGGGCGTGCATGATTTTCTTGAAGTGGCTGAGGCAAACAAGCAGAATGGTTTTATGTGTTGTCCATGCCCTATATGTGGGAATACGAAGTCTTACTCTGACCGGAAAATCCTTCACACCCACCTGCTTTACAAGGGTTTCATGCCACACTATAATGTTTGGACGAGGCACGGAGAAATAGGGGTTATGATGGAAGACGGCGAGGAAGAAGAGTACGATGACAACTATGTGCCCCCTGAATACGATGATGCTATTGAACATCAAGATGCACCAGACGATGTGCATGATGGTGCTGCAACGGGCGAAGCTGCTGAAGATCAAGAGGAACCAGACGATGTGCCCGATGATGATGATCTCCGCCGGGTCATTGTCGATGCAAGGACACAATGCGAAAGTCAAAAGGAGAAGCTGAAGTTCGATCGCATGTTAGAGGATCACAAAAAGGGGTTGTACCCCAATTGCGAAGATGGCAACACAAAGCTCGGTACCGTACTCGAATTGCTGCAGTGGAAGGCAGAGAATGCTGTGCCTGATAAAGGATTTGAGAAGCTACTAAAAATAATGAAGAAGAAGCTTCCAAAGGATAACGAATTGCCCGACAGTACATACGCAGCAAAGAAGGTCGTATGCCCTCTAGGATTGGAGGTTGAGAAGATACATGCATGCCCTAATGACTGCATCCTCTACCGCGGTGCCTACAAGGATCTGAACGCATGCCCGGTATGCGGTGCATTGCGGTATAAGATCAGACGAGATGACCCTGGTGATGTTGACGGCGAGCCTCCCAGGAAGAGGGTTCCTGCGAAGGTGATGTGGTATGCTCCTATAATACCACGGTTGAAACGTCTGTTCAGAAACGGAGAGCATGCCAAGTTGATGCGATGGCACAGTGAGGACCGTAAGAAAGACGGGAAGTTGAGAGCACCCGCTGACGGGTCGCAGTGGAGAAAAATTGAGAGAAAGTACTGGGATGAGTTTGCAAAGGACCCAAGGAACGTATGGTTTGCTTTAAGCGCGGATGGCATTAATCCTTTCGGGGAGCAGAGCAGCAATCACAGCACCTGGCCCGTGACTCTATGTATGTATAACCTTCCTCCTTGGATGTGCATGAAGCGGAAGTTCATTATGATGCCAGTTCTCATCCAAGGCCCTAAGCAACCCGGCAACGACATTGATGTGTACCTAAGGCCATTAGTTGAAGAACTTTTACAGCTGTGGAATGGAAACGGTGTACGTACGTGGGATGAGCACAAACAGGAGGAATTTAACCTAAAGGCGTTGCTGTTCGTGACCATCAACGATTGGCCCGCTCTCAGTAACCTTTCAGGACAGACAAACAAGGGATACCACACATGCACGCACTGTTTACTTGACACCGATAGTATATACCTGGCAAGCTGCAGGAAGAATGTGTACCTGGGCCATCGTCGATTTCTTCCGACCAACCATCAATGTCGAAAGAAAGGCAAGCATTTCAAAGGCGAGGCAGATCACCGGAAGAAGCCCGCCATGCGTACCGGTGATCACGTACTTGCTATGGTCAATGATTTACACGTAATCTTTGGAAAGGGTCCCGGCGGACTAGCTGTTCCGAATGACGCTGAGAATCACGCACCCATGTGGAAGAAGAAATCTATATTTTGGGACCTACCCTACTGGAAATACCTAGAGGTCCGCTCTTCGATCGACGTGATGCACGTGACGAAGAACCTTTGCGTGAACCTGCTAGGCTTCTTGGGCGTGTATGGGAAGACAAAAGATACACCTGAGGCACGAGAGGACCTGCAACGCTTGCACGAAAAAGAGGGCATGCCTCCGAAGCAGTATGAAGGTCCTGCCAGCTACGCTCTTACGAAAGAAGAGAAAGAAATATTCTTTCAATGCCTGCTCAGTATGAAGGTCCCGACTGGCTTCTCGTCGAATATAAAGGGAATAATAAATATGCCAGAGAAAAAGTTCCAGAACCTAAAGTCTCATGACTGCCACGTGATTATGACGCAACTGCTTCCGGTTGCATTGAGGGGGCTTCTACCGGAAAACGTCCGACTAGCCATTGTGAAGCTATGTGCATTCCTCAATGCAATATCTCAGAAGGTGATCGATCCAGAAATCGTACCAACGCTAAGGAGTGATGTGGCGCAATGTCTTGTCAGTTTCGAGCTGGTGTTCCCACCATCCTTCTTCAATATCATGACGCACGTCCTAGTTCATCTAGTCGACGAGATTGTCATTCTGGGGCCCGTATTTCTACACAATATGTACCCCTTTGAGAGGTTCATGGGAGTCCTAAAGAAATATGTTCGTAACCGCGCTAGGCCAGAAGGAAGCATCTCCATGGGCCATCAAACAGAGGATGTCATCGGGTTTTGTGTTGACTTCATTCCTGGCCTTAAGAAGATAGGTCTCCCTAAATCGCGGTATGAGGGGAGACTGACTGGAAAAGGCACGCTTGGAAGGGACTCAATAATATGCAGGGACGGATATTCTTGGTCTCAAGCACACTACACAGTTCTACAGAACTCTACCTTGGTGACCCCGTATGTCGATGAACACAAGAACAGTCTGCGCTCCAAACACCCGGAGCAGTGCGACGACTGGATTACATGTGAACACATCAGGACTTTCAGCAGTTGGTTGGAAACACGTCTCAGAGGTGACAGCACTGTTTGTGATGAGCTGTACTTGTTGTCCAGGGGACCATCTTCGACTGTAATGATTTGGAAAGGATACGAGATAAATGGGAATACATTTTACACGATTGACCAAGATGAAAAGAGCACCAACCAAAACAGCGGTGTCCGCTTCGATGCAGCAACCGACAATGGAAATGACACATATTATGGTTACATAGCAGACATATGGGAACTTGACTACGGAGTAGATTTTAAGGTCCCTTTGTTTAAGTGCAAGTGGGTCAATCTGTCAGGAGGCGGGGTACAGGTAGACCCACAGTACGGAATGACCACAGTGGATCTGAAAAATCTTGGGTACACTGACGAACCGTTCGTCCTAGCCAATGATGTGGCACAGGTTATCTATGTGAAGGACATGTCTACCAGACCGAGGAAAAGAAAAGATAAGGAAGCGAATACATCATACAATGAGCCAAAGCGCCACATAGTTCTTTCAGGAAAAAGGGACATCCTGGGAGTGGAGGGCAAGACAGACATGTCTGAAGAGTATGAAAAGTTTCATGAAATTCCCCCCTTCAAAGTCAAGGCTGACCCAAGCATCCTGATAAACGATGAAGATTATCCATGGTTACGGCGCAATAAGCAAACGACACAAGCGAAGAAAAAGTGAAGACTTTCTCCCGCAACTATTATGATGATAACATGCCAACTTTGTAACAGACGAGTATGATACCATTGTCCGTTTTGTACATGCACATGCTATGCCAACTTTTTCAGAGTTCATTTGAAAACTATGAATTTTAAAACCTCGCCAACCGAAGGGCGCTCACACCGGTTTATAAATAAAGCAACAAAGAAAACAAAAAAAGAGTTTCCAAATTTGAAAACTAATGGCACTAACAGAAAGTTTATAATTTTTCTAAAACTAAAAGCAAAAAGAATTAAAAAATAAAGCAAAAAACAACAAAAATAAATAATGCAGAAAACAGAACAAAAAACTGAAAAAAAATAAAAATAGCAACAATAAGTATTTTGTTGTAAGTAGAAACAAAATAAAATAAATAAAGCAACAAAGGAAACAAAAAAAGAGTTTTCAGATTTGAAAACTAATGGCACTAACAGAAAGTTTATAATTTTTCTAAAACTAAAAGCAAAAAGAATTAAAAAATAAAGCAAAAAACAACAAAAACTAAATAATGCAGAAAACAGAACAAAAAACTGAAAAAAAATAAAAATAGCAACAATAAGTATTTTGTTGTAAGTAGAAACAAAATAAAATAAATAAAGCAACAAAGAAAACAAAAAAAGAGTTTTCAGATTTGAAAACTAATGGCACTAATAGAAAGTTTATAATCTTTCTAAAACTAAAAGCAAAAAGAATTAAAAAATAAAGCAAAAGACCAAAAGAAAAATAAACCAAAACCAAAATAAACTAAATAAAGCAACAAATAAAACAAAAAACAAAAAAATGCCACCTACTGGGCCCCCACGGCCTGAATACGACTAGAAACCCTATGGGCCAGGATTCAGGCCCGTGGAAGGCCCAGTAGGCCCACAGGCACAAATGGCAGAGTTAGGCCCGAAAGCCTGCTTTAGAGAGGAGCTCGAGAGGGGAGCCGCACCGCACCTTATAAACTGGTGCGGCTCCCTCTCAACTAGCGAGTTGGGACTAAACATTTGGCGCGGGGCAGCACAAGGCCTTTGGTCCCGGTTGGTGGCACCAACCGGGACTAAAGGGGGCCTTTGGTCCCGGTTGGTGGCACCAACCGGGACCAAAGGCCCCCTTTAGTCCCGGTTGGTGCCACCAACCGGGACCAAAGGCCGCCGCTTCCCGCCCTTTGGGCTGCTGAAAATTGGCCTTTGGTCCCGGTTGGTGGCACCAACCGGGACTAAAGGGTGGCATTAATCCCGGTTGGTGCCACCAACCGGGACTAATGCTCAGTGTATATAAACAACACTTGTGAAAATTTTCAGTTTCATCGCGCATTTGCCCCCCGACGACGCCGCCAGGCTGCCCCGCCGCCGTCGCTGTCGCCCGTGCCCCCGAGCCCACGCCGTCGCCGGCCGCGCCCTCGAGCCCAGACGCCGTCGCCACCCCGCGCCGCCCCGACGCCGTCGCCACCCCGCGCCGCCCCGACGCCGCCCCGCCTCTGCCTCGCCGTTGCCTCTGCCTCGCCGTCGCCTCTGCCTCGCCGTCGCCTCTGCCTCGCCCCGCGCCGCTTTGGTCAGGGCCAGCACCGCCCCCCTCTTCCCCCTTTTTTTTGCAAATATAGTTTTTTTTCGTGATTATGTGTGTATATGTATGAGTATATATGTATATGTGTATATCTGTTTATATGTCTTTTTTTAGATTTTTTTGTTTTTTGCATTTTTATAAAAATGTATATATGTTCTCTGTGTATATATATGTTTTCTGTTCATAGATTTTTATTTGAACATTATTTTAAAAAAAACAAGCAATACAAGAAGAAGAAAAAGAATGAGAGGAAAAAGGAAAAAAGAAGAGGAAGAAAGGAGAAGAAGAGGGGATAGGAAGAAGAGCAGAAATAAATAAGAAGAAGAAAAAAGAAGAAAAAGAAGAGGAGAAGAAGAAAAGAATAGAGGAGAAGAAGAAAAAATAGAATTTTTTCTATTTTTTCTTCTTCTCCTCTATTCTTTTCTTCTTCTCCTCTTTTTTTTCTTCTTTTTTTCTTCTTCTTCTTCCTTCTTCTTTCTTCCTCTTTTCTTCCTTTTCCTTATTTTCCTTTCTCGAGGGATAAGAAGAAAAGAAGAGGAGAAGAAGAAAGAAAGGAATAGAGGAGAAAGAAGAAACTTTGACACGAGGGGGGGGGGTACCGATACCCCCTCCCCGATAACATTATTTTCCCATGTATATGTATGTTGCGTCGTTGTCGATATAACGAGGGTGTCGAGGATCGCCGAGGGGTCGAGGGTCGGGAACTAGGGTAGAGGGTCGAGGGTCGTTAAGGGGTCAAGGGTCGAAGGTTTCAGGGTCGAGGGTTCCTATAGTGTCAAAGTATTGAAGAAATCCAATAGCTTGTGGGCGTCGATGCCCACGTCGATGCCCACGTCGATGCCCACGTCATTTCTGATATCAAGTAATTGTTTTCTTTGTATGGCAGGGCTTGGAGAAAATTCACCAAAAAAGCTCCGGGACTACCGAAGAAGCTGCAATTTAGGCACCTGAAAGTAAGTACTATATAGTAGCATATTCCAGGCATCTCCTAGTGATTCAAGCGCTAGTTTCATCAATACCATTTAGCATGCTTGCTAATTATCAGTTTGATTGACCTCTATTTCTTGTAAAGTGGTTGTGGCAGGAACAAGGGAATGATTTCTGTGGATACTACATTTGCGAGTCCATCCGCCACACGACCTGTGAGCGGGGCTACTCCGACAAACAATATGAAGTGCGTAAATAACAATATTCACAATTTTATTTTATTACCATCATTTGTGTTGAGTTTCATTCATTCATATATATATGTATTGACCCCCTTCTTAAAATTAGATGTTTCGGATGCGGGATGAACTCCTAGCACCAGATCGCATGCGAGCAATTCAAGAGGAATTGGCGGCATTCTTTCTTGACCACGTGATCGCTGAAGACGGAGAATACTATGTGGACCACGCGTCCGTATTTTAGGAGATTATATATTTGTAAAAGATAATTATTGTATATATGTAGCCGGTAGTGTCGGATAGATATACGAGAACTTGTTTGTTCGACCAATCTCTCGGAGAAGGAGAGGTGGTCGATATCACTTCTCTCTGTATGCATATATGTTCATGACGATCTTCTGTTTGCTTACTAGCTAGCTAGCGTGTCTAGCTAGTCCTCTCTATACGTATGTATGTATGGTACGTAGCGTCGACCAAGCACGGACAAAAGAGAGGACACTTCTCTCTATTAATTAGCTAGCTATAGCACAATATATGAAACACCTAAATTAACCCCCCAAAAACCCCCCCAAACCCCCCCCCTCAAAAAAAACAAAAACCACAGCCACATAAACGCTGACGCGTGGATGCCTATTGGTCCCGGTTGGTGCCACCAACCGGGACCAAAGGCCCTCCTGCCTGGGCTCAGGGGACAGGCCACGTGGAGGCCCTTCTGTCCCGGTTCTGGATTGAACCGGGACTAAAGGGGTCAGGGCATTAGTACCGACCCTTTAGTCCCGGTTCATGAACCGGGACTAAAGGCCCTCACCAACCGGGACAATAGGCCCTTTTTCTACTAGTGATATCATATTGCATGAGTTTATTCCTCTACATCATGTCATCTTGCTTAATGCGTTACTCTGTTCTTATGAACTTAATACTCTAGATGCATGCTGGATAGCGGTCGATGTGTGGAGTAATAGTAGTAGATGCAGGCAGGAGTCGGTCTACTTGTTTTGGACGTGATGCCTATATACATGATCATTGCCTAGATAATCTCATAACTATGCGCTTTTCTATCAATTGCTCGACAGTAATTTGTTCACCCACCGTAATACTTATGCTATCTTGGGAGAAGCCTCTAGTGAAACCTATGGCTCCCGGGTCTATCTCTTATCATATTTGCTTTCAATTTACTTTTATTTGCATCTTTACTTTTTGCATCTATATTACAAAATACCAAAAATATATTTATCTTATCTTACTATCTTTATTAGATCTCACTTTCGCAAGTGGCCGTGAAGGGATTGACAACCCCTTTATTGCGTTGGTTGCGAGTTCTCAATTTGTTTGTGTAGGTGCATGGGACTTTTGAGGAGCCTCCTACTGGATTGATACCTTGGTTCTCAAAACTCAGGGAAATACTTACGCTACACTTTGCTGCATCACCCTCTCCTCTTCGAGGAAAACCAGCGCAAGCTCAAGACATAGCAATCACCACCAAAAACCTCTCGGGAGCCCATTCCGGCACCCTGCCGGAGGGGGAATCCATCGCCGGTGTCCATCTTCATCATCCCGGCGCTCTCCATCACGAGGAGGGAGTAGTTCACCCTCGGGGCTGAGGGTATGTACCAGTAGCTATGTGTTTGATCTCTCTCTCTCTCGTGTTCTCTCTATGGTGCGATCTTGATGTATCATGAGCTTTGCTATTGTAGTTGGATCTTATGATGTTTCTTCCCCTCTACTCTCTTGTGATGAATTGAGTTTCCCCTTTGAAGTTATCTTATTGGATTGAGTCTTTTATGAGAACACTTGATGTATGTCTTGCCGTGCTTATCTATGGTAACAATGGGATATCATGTGCCAATTGATGTATGTTTTGGTGACCAACTTGCGGGTTCCTCCCATGAACCTATGCATAGGGGTTGGCACACGTTCTTGACTCTCCGGTAGAAACTTTGGGGCACTCTTTAAAGTACTTTGTGTTGGTTGGATGAATCTGAGATTGTGTGATGCATATCGTATAATCATGCCCACGGATACTTGAGGTGACAATGGAGTATCTAGGTGACATTAGGGTTTTGGTTGATTTGTGTCTTAAGGTGTTATTCTAGTACGAACTCTTTTATAGATTGATCCGAAAGAATAGCTTTGAGGTGGTTTCGTACCCTACCATAATATCTACGTTTGTTCTCCGCTATTAGTGGCTTTGGAGTGACTCTTTGTTGCATGTTGAGGGATTGTTATATGATCTATCTATGTTATTATTGTTGAGAGAACTTGCACTAGTGAAAGTATGAACCCTAGGCCTTGTTTCCTATCATTGCAATACCGTTTACACTCACTTTTATCATCAGTTACCTTGCTGTTTTTATTATTTCAGATTACAAAAACCTTTATCTACTATCTTTATTGCACTTGTATCACCATCTCTTCGCCGAACTAGTGCACCTATACAATTTACCATTGTATTGGGTGTGTTGGGGACACAAGAGACTCTTTGTTATTTGGTTGCAGGGTTGTTTGAGAGAGACCATCTTCATCCTATGCCTCCTACGGATTGATAAACCTTAGGTCATCCACTTGAGGGAAATTTGCTACTGTCCTACAAACATGTGCACTTGCAGGCTCAACAATGTCTACAAGAAGAAGGTTGTGTAGTAGACATCAAAGTGCAAGTGTTGGTGCAGGTGTCGAAGCCGCTGCTGCTGCCGGAGATGGTGCTCCTTGTAGAGTTGATGCCGGTGTCGATGCCCGATCCTCCGGTAGATCAGCCTGATCCGCTGACGCGGTCGGTGCCCAATCCTCATGTGGATCAGACTGAGCTGCTGCCGCTGTTAGTGCTAGAGCAACTGCTGGTGCTCGATCTGTTGTTGAAGGTGGTACCGATGTGCGAGACAGCGGCGATCGTGTCTGATCTGCTATGATCAGCTTTCTAACTTGACTAGGCTTCGTGACCGTGATCCAGTTTTTTCTTCATTTCTTTTATATGCGAGAAGGACTAATTGTGGCGTTTTTGTTAAACCAAACTGCAGTTCATCATAGGGATTCAGCTTGTACTCAGACAATAGACTGATCCAATTTTTTCCAGTAATATAAGTGATGGACAGGGCCTTCGTTATTGACACGACATAAGAAGTGAAACCTGCAAAAATAGCCATCGTAGAGCAGACCAAACTGTTTATTCTGTGATGAATGTCACATGGCAAAACCTGCATCGTAAAATTGCAGGAAAAGAAAGAAAACATGATATTAAATCAATAAGGTTTAGATAGTAAATCAATAAGATTTACTTGATGTGACACGAGTGAATCCTTACCAGGAAATCACTATGTTGAAGTACTAAACAGAAGATTGATCGTCCAATTACGGGTGGCATGTAGGGCCCCCGCCTACCCCCACGAGCAGGACAATCCAAAGTTCGTGACAAATCATATGGACCGAACATCCATGGGACTGGAAATCTTGGTGGGTGCGATAAACCCTGCAATGCATATAAATATTGGAGTGTAACCATAATTGATAAACCGTCCTCACAAAAAAGATGATCTAGATACTTCAAAATATACAGACTGAATTGCGTGGACAAACATTATCATAGACCATTCTCAGGACTGACCACACACCAAAAGCGGCAGTACTAATAAACAATACAGGGTTCACAAACACAAATCAAGTACTGAACAATAGTACTTACTACAGACAAGCAAAGTTGCACTAATTAAACTCTTCAAACTATTTCTTGCCACCGACCTACGGGATGAACCCTGCATAACTGACTAGGCCATGGACTTCGTGAGAGATGTCTACATGCACCATCACCATCTCGTCAACCTTGGAGAACCTAACCGAGTGGTCTTTCCACTCATAAACATGATGATGAAGACATGCCGCATCAGATTTGTTGGGAAGCTTTACAAGAACCACACCCTTCATAATTGAAGGCACATCCAGGAAATTGTTGTGGTCAAGTACAACCTCCAGAACACGCCTGACAACAATGCTATAGGAAAACACTAGTTTAGGACACGTAGCGACAAGGACACAGCAGGTGGATAGTTTAGTAGTAGAACTCATCCTCAGGTCTTCCAGTTCACACGGCATGACTTTGAGAACTTCATCTCCACCGCGGACCTGGTTCTAATTCAAACAGAAACCATATTTTATTACTACCTCCGTTCAGAAATATAAGATGATTTTCGATATTATACTCGATATATGACTACATATACGCACAGAAATGAGTGAACAAAGACACTAGAACATGTCTTCAAAGACATGAGAGCAGAGGGATTACTTGCAATATCCATAACACAAGTTACTGAGGCAGATATACCCTCTTCAAAGGTAGCATTGATGTTCATAAAGTACTCCCTCATCCCAAAATTCTTGTCTTAGATTTGTCTAGATATGGATGTATCAAGTCACATTTTAGTATTAGATACGTCCGTATCTAGACAAATCTAACACAAGAAATTTGGGACGGAGGGAGTAGTTGAAAGTAATCTATAAGAAATTAGTGTCAACCTCTCGCATGTTTTGGTCAAAAGAGGAATTTAGAACCATCATTTGGCACACAAAAATCACATGCAAGATCACCCAGAAAGTTGTACTACTAGTACTAGTACTGTGTGTTAGATGAAAAAATACGATCAAGATCGAGAAAAATATCGTCAAGAAGAGATATTACCTGGACTTGCTTAATGAGGGATCCCGGAGGAGGGGGCTTGGACAGGGTGATGGCTTTGAGCTTGTCTATGGTAGTCTCGGCGGGGTGCTTGTGCTTCTTCGTACCATGAGCCTCGACGGTTTTGGCCAGAGCCATAGACATCACTTCGGCCGGTGCTCCAGCGTCCATCAAGGAACTGTCAAATAGAAATAAAAGAAAAGAAACCATAATCACAAACCCAAAAGAAGAACAGAGATGGAGTTATAGGATCAGTCTCGGGGTTGCAAGACCGTGCCTTGGCCAGAATCAACACCATTGATGCACTCATCTTTCCTTCTTTGGAAGAGAAGAACAATGGCAGAAGTAGGTCGGGGTTTTCTTGAAGAAATGAGGAACAAGATGAGGAAGAAGCGAGTTGGGTAGAGAGGAAGCTGAGAGAGAAGAGTGAAATGATGGTTGCTTCGTCCGTCCAACTTATTGCTGGAAAGGAGGGGGTTTTGTGATTTGACAGCTCATTAGGCATTACTGCGGCACTTCGATAGGGGTAGTCTATCGTCAATCTACTACGGAGTAATTTAGTGCATGGTTGGTGGACCCCGATGCTGGCTGTCCCACACGTTGGCGAAAGTGAGTAATTTAGTGCATGGTTGGAGGAGGATCCGCACGGTAGAGCGTGTCCACTGTTTTACTGAAGAAAAAAAATGATTACAGCAAGCGTTTCCACTCTTACGACGGGGGAGTGTGAAACACGGCAGCCACTTGAACATACACAGTGCTCCTACTACTAGGCATGTGCAGTGGTTCATACGTCAGTACTACATAATCTTGTTGCTAGTGTAGTAAGATATGACGACAATAAATGATGTTGTGCGCATGTCAACTATATGAACAGTAATGTAGTAACATAGTACCTCTTTTTCGACTGTCCGGTCGAATGAACAGTGAGATCAATGTTAACAGAACTACGTCTACATCGCATGGAGAGTACGGTGCTACAGTACTCCGCAAAACATGAACCATATGAAGCACGAATAGTGTTAGGCAGGGTGTATGAAGGGTGCATGAGTCCACACTAGTAGGTTAACACAAATACACGAAGAGGAAACAACTATATTGAGATGAGAATGCAACCAAACACACCCACACGCTTTGTGCTACAGTGACTGATCTGCACCGTCTGAGTTTGATCCAACGGTCATGTTGCGCTGAGACATGGACATGCCCATGCAGAGCGCGCCTAAACACCACCGAAGTCCCTCTGCTTCTCGAGGCGCATCACGTTGGTGATGCAGGGGCAAAATGGCTGAAAGGCAATGCAATCTACGGGAAGACGGAGGGAGCCAGCCGAGGAGCGGGGAATCTTTTGGTTTTCACCATGGTAAAACACCAGCCGACGACTTCTCACATCAGGGAGCAGTGGGTTTTACAGGCGGAGTCATCGTGACTAATTGCTACCGTGCCTGCTCCCGTCAATCCAAATTAAAAATCCTGCCGCTCCTGCTCCCGTCAATCAAAAAATTAAAAATCCTGCCGCACTCAAACACCAGAGCAACGCCGCGGTGGATATTTAAATTTACCTGCCGGCAAGTAGATAAAAAAGGGGTGGAAAACCAAATGTGGCGGCGACCTAGCTAATCGGTCGAACTAGCCCAACTAGCTAGCCACCGTGCTTCACTGATGTACTCGGCGGGAAAGGTGGTCTTTCATGATTTGATGACTTATTTACTTGCTTCGGCGAAAACACGTGGTAGGGCGTCCCACGTCAGGAAGAATATATGCGTGCACCACCCGGGAGGACCCCGAAACCACGCGGTAGGGTGTGCCATGTCTCGGCACGGAGGAAAAATGTGCGTGTAAAAATTTACTGTATCAGACGTAGTACCTATGGTTCGACCTCGGGACCCAGCCAGTCGGTCGAAAACACCCCACTAGCCACACAGCTTCATCACGCTAATATGGCACGGAGGATAGGTGTGGTTAGCTCTGTCTCGACCAGCCACAACGTCTCTTGTTCTAGGCGATTCTTCTATTTTCCAAGCTTTTTTTTAGTTGTAATAACACCATGGCAAGCTAGCGCCGCTCTTCATGTGTGCCCATGCAAAGGTTAGACGATGGAGAGAAGAGAGAGATCGCAGACCTGGGACCCACCAGTAAGTGAGTCAACGGTCATGCACGTGTTGACGAGGCACTCCCTCTACTCTACTCAACGTAATACTGTATAAAATCAAGTTATGGGACAAAGCCAACACCCGTTGTTGTTTTAGGCTATCAACTTATGCTTTGTAGTCCAGGTTGCCAGTTCGAATCTCGTCTGTCAGATTTGTTAGTTTTAGGTCCAAATTTGAATAATGACAAGTGGGACCCCCGTGTGTTGTTCTGATTTTTCAGTGTAGGATGGTTTTTTTGAACAAACACTTTGCGCGGTTAGACAAATAACGGCACGAGTTACATGTATTTTGCAAGTTTACGAACAAAAATGATAGCGACATAGAATATCACATCCACCCCGCAGCTTAGATGTTATGGTGATACGAGTTTTTACACCGTTGGAAGTGAGGTCCAATGGCTTGGGAGTAGTCTTTATAATTATGCGCAATTTCCAAACTCTCCAAATAAAACATTCAGGCCTCGTGCATGCCGCTGCATCTTGGATCCAACGGCTCCCCGTTGCTCATATTAGGTGCTCCCCGTAGCTTAATTACCCGCTATGGTGATATGAGCATCTAGGTCGTATGATCAGTGATCAGATGGCACATGCGTAGTACTTGTACTTTTTGCGCAATTTCCAAACTCTCTCAGCCGTATATTGCAAAAACATTCAAATCTCCTACTGTGGGCCGTTAGATCTCCGTGAACTCGTATCACCATAGAATCTACGGTGCGGGAGCACCTCATATTCTCCCGTGCAAGAAAACATAAGGTGCTCTCGCAACTTGGATGCTACGGTGATACGAGCTTTAAGGTTGTTTGATCTGAGATCCAATGGCATCTGAGCAGTCTTTGTGCTTGTAAGCAGTGGGCAAACTCTTTGGGGGCTTTTCTAAAAAAAAAATATTCGAACCACCGAGGAGGTGTTGGGTCACAAATCCAACGGCTCCGAAGAGCTTGTATCACCAAAGCATCTAAGGTGTGTTAGCACATGATATTCCTACATACAGGAGAATATGATGTCCTCCTTCATCTTAGATGCTACGGTGATACGAGCTTCGAGGTTGTTGGATATGAGATCCAAGGGCATCTGAGTAATTTTTGTACAAATTGTGTGCAATTCTCAATCTCATCAAGGTTTCTTGTAAAAATATTAAGACATCATGTGAGCTGCTATATCTCAGATCTACAAGCTCCAAGCAACTCGTATCGACATATAGCATCTAAGGTATGGGGGCACATGATATTCTCCCGGGGAGGAGGGGTGGGGGTGCACAACCAATCGGTGGTTGGGAGGGTGGGGACAAATATAATCTAAACAACCCTAAACAGAGCTTCACAATTTTATCTAAGGTCGAGGGGTTGACCCCCGACAATCATAGCTCCACCTAATTAAACACAACATTTGCATGTACTGTAGTACTAGACTTAATATTCATGTTTCAGTTTCATGTTCGTTTTAAATATTGAATTGAGGACCATGCATGTCTTACATTTTACTCCCTTCGTTCCTAAATATTAGTCTTTTTAGAGATTTCAAATGGACTGGCACATACGGCTGTATATAGACATATTTTAGAGCGTAGATTCACTCATTTTGCTCTGTATGTAGTCGCTTGTTGAAATCTCTAAAAGACTATATTTAGGAACAACAGGAGTATTTTTGAATTCATGTCATACATGCATGGTTTGGAAAAATAGATGCACTATACTTATTGGATTGTTGTTGTGTTCATGTGTGGGTGTCTCTGTGTGTGTGTGTGGTCATATGTTTGATACATACAAAGTTTTCTCACCTCCATATTGTTCATCTTTTAAATTTGAATTTGCATTGAAAAACTTACTAGGGATACCATGAAATGTGAAATCCACGTTGAGATCACTATATCACAAACTCACTCTAATTCAACAACTCGTCATAAATCAATTACCACGTTGAGATTAGTATTTGTAAGGAAAATACGGGCATTATAATACACATAGATTCATTCGGCAATTTAAAAGGTCCTTTCGTATTCTCGAATGGTAGGACCCAACGGCGTACTAGCCACACCTTGGCTCGTGTTGATCCTAAAAAAATAAAAAAAATAAAAAACCGGGCTCGTGTCCTTCTGGTGGCATGCGTTGTATGCACATTAGGCAACCCCAACCAGTCGAGCCTCCGCGTTTCGAGTCGAAATATCTGGTGGCCAGAATTCCAGCCCTAGGAAATTCGCCTCATGTCCCCGGTCCATAATGAATACCGATGAACAACGGAGGGATGCTTTAGTAACTAGACAACGTTACCTACCGTGCCGAGCACGGTTCAATTCCCTTGGTCGTCACTCGCCAAGGTCATCCGTCAACTGCATTGCCTGGTACTACTACTACAACACCAGGATGAGCACAGAATTGAGCCTGTTTGTTCGTGCCTAGTACTTGAGTTAATATATCAGGCAATGCACTGGTACAGAGGGATTATGCTTTTGCTCTGCATATATAACTTGTCTGAAGTCTAACTAAGCAAAATGTATGACCAAATCTTTCTTAAGAAATACAACAGGAGAGATGTATGGCTTGAAAATTTATTGCATGATGCAGGTTATGATATTGTTTCGAATCCTGGATCTTAAATTTCAGAAAATCCAAAAGTGACCATAAATTCTTGAAACTGAGCATGGTCACATGATATGGCACAAATATTACTTCGTAATTTCTTTCTTCAATTTGAGACAAGATGCTTATGACAAGTTGCACAAATGAAGAGCAAAGATATTTTGGAACAAAGACTTGTCACGTTAAGGCGAACACTTTCACTATTGAAACCGTCGGAGTTTATGTGCCGCCACGAGTCCCGCTTCTCATCGGCAGGTGCCGTCCGAGCAAGCGTGTGAGTCGACGGGAGGCGTGCGAGCAGACTGCTACGCTGGCTGACAGGGAGGCGTGCGAGCAGACCGCTGTGCAGGCTGACCGGGAGGCAAGCCCTTTGACCAGGCTCCGCCGCCCACCTTCGTCCCAACTGCTCCCACCTTTAATGTCGCCGATGCCGCAATTTAAAATCAACCCTGCACTACCCAGTATCGCTACAATCTTCTCTCTTCCTCTCCGATTCTCCTGTTATCTACCTCCAACTAGCCTGACCTAAATGTACGCCATGCCGCATCATGATGGTCTGCCCTTAGTCTTCCAGTTTCCTGAGGAAGACACCAAGCCGGAGTCTCAAGAACATAAGACGCTTTGAGACGAGCTTGAATTGGCCTTGCGGGAAGACACCGCGCCTATCCCCGCTCCCGTTTTGGCTCCCGTCGCCCCGACTACGCCAGCACCCATCTCTGTGGCATTGATGGGCTGGGAGTCGCACATTGTCGCCGAGCTTGATGCCACGGGGTTCCACGAGGTCCCCGCCGACTTTCACGCGCCCGTGCACCTGTCTGCGCGTGCACTGACGCGCACGCCCATGCCGGTGCCCGTGCACCTGCCAGCGCATGCGCCTGCGCGTGTACTGACGTGCGCGCCCATGCCGGTGCCCGTGCACACGAATGTCTCCGCCGCACCGTTGATAGCGCCTGTCCCCGCGGGCGCCAGTGCCTCCCTCAGCGGCATGGATGGCTGCCGTCGACCGCTTCCTTGCACCAACAACAGTCGCCTCCTCCCACCTGTTGACTCGCTCTGAAGTCCAAAACATTTTGGCCTTCCTTGAAGCTAGGCCAACGTCCGGGAGTACGCCAACAACGATGCAAGGCGCCGCCATCGCCGTTGGTCAGTGGCTCGACGACACACAGAGCACGACAGAGGAGCCGCTTCCCACCGCAAGACGCCCCCGCCGTAGCCGCGTAATGTAAATTTTCCATGAAAAACATTCGGATTGTCATGCTTAAAATCCAAACGTTTATCATTTCCGTTTATTTTAGATCGATCATCATATAATTTAAAGTCGGAGTCAGACTGAACGAAATCTATGGTTTGATCGATTGAATGTTCTGCTAGAGCCGTATCAAATTAAATATAAGACATTATCAAGCCACATGTATTCCTTGTCGTCCAATGACCTAGACTGCTTCAATGTCGAGCGCTCAACACGTTTAGCATGCAGTTAAATTCATGCCAAAAATAGTGCTAATCACATAATAACACACAAATAATATCCTACTTAATATCCACATGCACTTAATATACTTCCAAATTAACGTGCATTGCACGTACACACTGACTAGTGCTGCTAGCACGTGAAACTGGTGCCGTAACTTGTGAACACGTCCAGATATGATCAACGGCAACATCGCCTGCGAGTTCTTCGTGTTTGCCCGTGCGTCTAAACGCAAAAGGGGAGGAGAGAGAGAGAGAGCACACATGGAACCCACCAGTAAGTGAAGGCGAATAGTACTAAAAATAATATTACATGTTATCCATTAAACATGCTGTGGTAATATAAAAAGATTATGTGAACAAAGGGAGGTACAACAAACATTGTTGTTCTACGTATGTTGCCTATTGATGTGCGGCTTTAAGACCCTGGTCGCATGTTTGATCGTCGTCCTTTATTTTTTAATTTGTATATGGGTCCAAATTTGTTTCATGACATGTGGGCTCCTCGGTGTGTAGTTGGTAGCACATTAATTTGTGGGTCGAAATTTGTTCCATTCCAAGTGGACTATCGATGTGTAGTTTTGTAGCTTATTTATAATAATTAAAGAGAACAATAGAGTTTTTTTTACAATAATACCATGGTGCGACGTTGAAGGCTGAAAAGGACGTGCGAGAGAGCGATGACCGAGCCAGAGGGAAATCAACTAGGGGAGTTGCGGGTTGCAACGGTGTTTGGAGTAGTTGTGGGTCGAATGCTACAAAAATATAATCTAAACCGACCAGAATAAATGCCTACACAAATTAATCCAAGGTTGGAGTGCCCCTCGCAATGTAAATAGCTCCGGCTTTGCGAGGGATGGAGAGGTAGCTTCAATGTGTGGAAGATACGGCGTGAGAAAGCGAGGTCAATCGAGAGACATATAGATAGAGAGACAAAGTGAGTGTGGTCCGACATTCATTGAACATATATATATATGCTCTGGAGAGATATTGTCCGATTGAGCTTTTGGCAAGGGTGAGGGCTGTAAGATAGAGCTTGAGAGATGATCCGGTCACATACGTGTAGATATATTTTGTGCGTGGGAGGAAGCAAGGTCAATCGATCACATAGGATCGTCGTGCGATCGAAAGAGTGAGACGAGTTGGAGAGAGTGACCTAGATAGACAATGTGCGTGAGAGAGTATACAATGTGAATAAGTCGAATTGGGCTCAAACATGGTGATATATCGTGAGAGGGGGGAGAGAGAGAGAGAGAGAGAGAGATTGAGCGAGCGTGGCCTGCCATGAGGTCGAAAGAGTACGGGCGGCTTGGATGGACTGACCTAGATAGACAATTTGCGTGAGAGAGTATAGAGTGTGTCGATCGTGGCCCGAACAGGGAGATATATCATTTGTGTGTGAAAGAAAACGAGGTTAAACGAGACTCAGATAAAGAGAGCAAGATTGAGCGCGTGTGGCCCGTCATGCGGAAGAACGAGTGAGACAGTCTCGAGGGAGTGACCTAGACAGACAACGTGCGTGCATGTGCACGAGAGGTTGGGGGCTAGATAGGCAATGCATGTATTTAGCGCGAGAGGGTGAGAGGGAGAGGGAGAGAGAGAGAGAGAGCTCGTCATGGGGTGCAATGGTGGGTGTGTGAGGTGGAAAAGGGAGTTGTGTAGTTGAGAGAGTTAGAGATCAAAACATGGAGAGAAAGAATGGATGTGTGTTGGAAACCGATAGTTTCCTAAGGTGGTTAGGAGAGGAAGATTGACCGATACAAGAAGTATGTAGCGTGTGTGCAGGGGGGGGGGGCTAAAACAAAATTTGAATGTAGATAGTACGAGACTTAATATTGATGTTTCAATTCGATGTACATTATAAGATTTGAACTGAGGACCATGCATATTGGTAATTATTTTGAATATGTGCCATACTAGGTTTCGAAAAGTTGACATTGACTCGATTTGTTGTGCTATTGTGTAGGTCATATGTTTGAATCCATCCAAAAGTTTTCTCACTACCATGGTGTTCATCATATACATACGAATTTGTATTAAAAAAGTAGTGTGGATACAGTGAAATGCGAAATCCACGTTAGAATTGGAGATCGCTATGTGACACACACTCTAATTCAAATAACAAATTATGTGACACACACACTAATCCACGTTACCGTGGATACCGTTTCGATCTTTTTTCAAATAACTCCTCATTAACTAATTTATAGTATCTCGTTTCAAATGACTAATTATTGCAAGGAAAACACGGGCATGGTAATACATACAGATTCGTTTGCAAATGAAAGAAGATTCGTATGCATTCTCAAATGTAGGCACACCAGGCAGACCAGGGTCGTGTCGTGGTGGTCGCGTGTGTCGGACAGACGCTTAGCACCCTGCCACCCACCCCCTCCCTCCCTCCCCCTCCCCCCAAAAAAGGACGACGACAAAATAAGTTCGCGCTTCCACATTTCGGATTGAAATATCTGGCGGCCCCAATTCCAGCCCTGCAAAATCTCCCTTCTCCATCGTCCCCTTCCGCGCCCAGATTACTCAAATCCCTAATTCGCCGCCAATGCAATCAAAGTTCGAATCTCCCCTCGTCTCGTCTCTTTCCCCACCTCTATGTCGTACGACGACGACGAAGACGACGGTCGCGCTTCACCACCGCACCAGAGCTACCTCATCTACGCCCTCGTCCACCGCACCGGGTGGTCCATAGACAACATCGGCCGCCGCAACCGACGTGCCTCACACACACCGACTTCCACCGCATCAGGTGCTCTTCACCGATGCCGTCTCCGAGCTCACGGGGGCTACTTCACCGAGCACATCGTCGCCCCTCCGCCCCCCGAGGCCGCTAGGTCTTCACCAACGGTCTCGTCCACCGCATCGTAGTGCTCCGCTGCCACTCAAGATCTGCATCTGTGCGCGGCCAGCCAACACCTACGCATCACCCTCAATGGCTCTGAAGTGACCCGCACTCTAGCTAGGCGAGCATGCCCAAACGCCGGCCCGAACTAGGTATCCACACATCACTCCTTTGTGCACTGTTCCGACGATGTTTGGATATAGTTTCACTGCTCTCTTAGCTTACAGGCCTATGCAACTCTGACTTTAACTCTTATTTCTTCTGGAGATATCATCTGAAACAAGCAAATCCATTTTTTAGCGAAGCATGACGGCGCTACGGGATCTGGTACACATCCTGAACACCCTTATAACCTTGTAAGTATCTGTCCTCCGGTACAACAGCAAGGTCGATTGCTCTTATTTGATCAACCATTTGCCGTGTCAAAAATGCAGAGGGGGATGCACGGAGCACAAGGCCTGCACATCCAAGCAAGGGGTAACATGGACTTGTACATGGAACATCCCAAGCGCAAGCAGAGCTGCAGTGAGCCTGTACAACGAGCTACCGTAAGTCCCTGAATTTCAGTTAATTTGTACTAGCATTCAGATATGATTTGTGTGCAGTGGCGGATCCACGAATTCAAGTTACCAGGGGCGAACATTTTAACTTAAAAAATACGAAGGCACTTGCACTCCGGAAATCAACATAACTTGAGAAATGTGAAGCTACATGCACTTTAAAAACCAGCTAATGATCCAAAGTAGTGAAGAAAATATGCCCTAGAGGCAATAATAAAGTTATTATTTATTTCCTTATATCATGATAAATGTTTATTATTCATGCTAGAATTGTATTAACCGGAAACATAATACATGTGTGAATAGATAGACAAACAGAGTGTCACTAGTATGCTTATACTTGACTAGCTCGTGAATCAAAGATGGTTAAGTTTCCTAACCATAGACATGAGTTGTCATTTTATTAATAGGATCACATCATTAGAAGAATGATGTTATTGACTTGACCCATTCCGTTAGCTTAGCACTTGATCATTTAGTATGTTGCTATTGCTTTCTTCATGACTTATACATGTTCCTATGACTATGAGATTATGTAACTCCCGTTTACCGGAGGAACACTTTATGTGCTACCAAACGTCACAACGTAACTGTGTGATTATAAAGGTTCTCTACAGGTGTCTCCGAAGGTACTTGTTGAGTTGACGTATTTTGAGATTAGGATTTGTCACTGCGATTGTCGGAGAGGTAACTCTGGGCCCTCTCGGTAATGCACATCACTATAAGCCTTGCAAGCAATGTAACTAATGAGTTAGTTACGGGATGATACATTACGTAACGAGTAAAGAGACTTGCCGGTAACGAGATTGAACTAGGTATTGAGATACTGACGATCGAATCTCGGGCAAGTAACATACCAATGACAAAGGGAACAACGTATGTTGTTATGTGGTTTGACCGATAAAGATCTTTGTAGAATATGTGGGAGCCAATATGAACATCCAGGTTCCACTATTGGTTATTGACTGGAGATGTGTCTCGGTCATGTCTACATAGTTCTCGAACCCGTAGGGTCCGCACGCTTAAAGTTCGATGACGGTTATATTATGAGTTTATGTGTTTTGATGTACCGAAGGAGTTCGGAGTCCCGGATGAGATCGGGGACATGACGAGGAGTCTCGAAATGATCGAGACGTAAAGATCGATATATTGGACGACTATATTCGGACTTCGGAAAGGTTCCGAGTGATTCGGGTATTTTTCGGAGTACCGGAGAGTTACGGGAATTCGCCGGGGAGTATATGGGCCTTATTGGGCCATACGGGAAAGAGAGGGGGGCTGCCTAGGGCAGGTCGCGCGCCCCCCCAAGGCCTAGTCCCAATTGGACTAGGGGGAGGGGCTGCGCCCCCTCCTTCCTTCCCTTCTCTCTTCCCCTTCCTTCTCTCCTACTCCTACTAGGAAAGGAGGAGTCCTACTCCTGGTGGGAGTAGGACTCCCCCCTTGGTGCGCCCTCCTCCTTGGCCGGCCGCCTCCCTCCTAGCTCCTTTATATACGGGGGCAAGGGGGCACCCCATAGACACAATAATTGATCATTGATCTCTTAGCCATGTGCGGTGCCCCCCTCCACCATATTCCTCCTCGATAATATTGTAGCAGTGCTTAGGCGAAGCCCTGCGTCGGTAGAACATCATCATCGTCACCA
This sequence comes from Triticum aestivum, assembly GCF_018294505.1. Lineage (NCBI taxonomy): Eukaryota > Viridiplantae > Streptophyta > Magnoliopsida > Poales > Poaceae > Triticum > Triticum aestivum. Next base: position 390,059,899 of record NC_057798.1, on the reverse strand, counting down.
CGCCGTCGTGCTGACGAAACTCTCCCTCGACACTCGGCTGGATCGGAGTTCGAGGGACGTCATCGAGCTGAACGTGTGCAAGAACTCGGAGGTGCCGTGCTTTCGGTGCTAGATCGGTCGGGCCGTGAAGACGTACGACTACATCAACTGCGTTGTGCTAACGCTTCCGCTTTCGGTCTACGAGGGTACATGGACACACTCTCCCCTCTCGTTGCTATGCATCACCATGATCCTGCGTGTGCGTAGGATTTTATTTTTTTTGAAATTACTATGTTCCCCAATAGTGGCATCCGAGCCAGGTTTTATGCGTAGATGTTATATGCACGAGTAGAACACAAGTGAGTTGTGGGCGACACAAGTCATACTGCTTACCAGCATGTCATACTTTGGTTTGGCGTTATTGTTGGATGAAGCGGCCTAGACCGACATTACGCGTACGCTTACGCGAGACTGGTTCTACCGACGTGCTTTGCACATAGGTGGCTGGCGGATGTCAGTTTCTTCAACTTTAGTTGAACCAAGTGTGGCTACGCCCAGTCCTTCAGAAGGTTAAAATAGCACTAACTTGACGAACTATCATTGTGGTTTTGATGCGTAGGTAAGAATGGTTCTTGCTCAGCCCATAGCAGCCACGTAAAACTTGCAACAAGAAAGTAGAGGACGTCCAACTTGTTTTTGCATGGCATGTTGTGATGTGATATGGTCAAGACATGATGCTAAATTTTATTGTATGAGGTGATCATGTTTTGTAACAAAGTTATCGGCAACTGGCAGGAGCCATATGGTTGTCGCTTTATCGTATGCAATGCAATCGCCCTGTAATTGCTTTACTTTATCACTAAGCGGTAGCGATAGTCGTAGAAGCAATAGGTGGCGAAACGACAATGATGCTACGATGGAGATCAAGGTGTCGCGCCGGTGACAATGGTGATCATGACGGTGCTTCAGAGATGGAGATCACAAGCACAAGCTGATGATGGCCATACCATATCACTTATATTGATTGCATGTGATGTTTATCCTTTATGCATCTTATTTTGCTTTGATTGATGGTAGCATTACAAGATGATCTCTCACTAAATTTCAAGGTATAAGTGTTCTCCCTGAGTATGCACTATTGCGAAAGTTCTTCGTGCTGAGACACCACGTGATGATCAGGTGTGATAGGCTCTACGTTCAAATACAACAGGCGCAAAACAGTTGCACACACGGAATACTCAGGTTAAACTTGACGAGCGTAGCATATGCAGATATGGCCTCAGAACATTGAGACCGAAAGGTCGAGCGTGAATCATATAGTAGATATGATCAACATAGTGATGTTCACCATTGAAAACTACTCCATTTCACGTGATGATCGGTTATGGTTTAGTTGATTTGGATCACGCGATCATTTAGATGATTAGAGAGATGTCTATCTAAGTGGGATTCTTAAGTAATATGATTAATTGAACTTAAATTTATCATGAACTTAGTCCTGGTAGTATTTTGCAAATTATGTTGTAGATCAATAGCTCGCGGTGTTACTTTCATATGTTTATTTTGATATGTTCCTAGAGAAAACTGTGTTGAAAGATGTTAGTAGCAATGATGCGGATTGGATCCATGATCTAAGGATTGTCCTCATTGCTGCACAGAAGAATTATGTCCTTGATGCACCGCTAGGCGACGGACCTATTGCAGGAGCAGATGCAGACGTTATGAACATTTGGCTAGCTCAATATGATGACTACTTGATAGTTTAGTGCATCATGCTTAACGACTTAGAATCGGGACTTCAAAGACGTTTTGAACGTCATGGACCATATGAGATGTTCCAGGAGTTGAAGTTAATATTTCAAGCAAATATCCGAGTTGAGAGATATGAAGTCTCCAACAAGTTCTATAGCTAAAAGATGGAGGAGAATTGCTCAACTAGTGAGCATGTGCTCAGATTGTCTGGGTACTACAATCGCTTGAATCAAGTGGGAGTTAATCTTCCAGATAAGATAATGATTGACAGAGTTCTCTAGTCACCATCACCAAGTTAGTAGAACTTCGTGATGAACTAAAGTATGCAAAGGATGACGAAAACGATTCCCGAGTTCTTCGCGATGTTGAAATCAACGAAGGTAGAAATCAAGAAAGAGCACCAAGTGTTGATGATTGACAAGACAACTAGTTTCAAGAAAAGGCAAAAGGAAATAAAGGAAACTTCAAGTAGAATGACAAGCAAGTTGTCACTCCCGCGAAGAAGCCCAAAGCTGGAAAGCCTGAAACTGAGTGCTTACACTGCAAAGGAAATGGTCACTGGAAACGGAAATGCCCTGAATATTTGGTGGATAAGAAGGATGGCAAAGTGAACAAGGGTATATTTGATATACAGGTTATTGATGTGTGCCTTACTAGTGCTTATAGTAGCCCCTGAGTATTTCATACTTGTTCGGTTTGCTAAGATTAGTAACTCGAAACAGGAGTTACATAATAAACAGAGACTAGTTGAGGGGAAGTGAAGATGAGTGTTGGAAGTAGTTCCAAGATTGATATGATCATCATCACACACTCCCTATACTTTTGGGATTAGTGTTAAACCTAAATAAATGTTATTTAGCGTTTGTGTTGAGCATGAATATGATTTGATCATGTTTATTGCAATACGGTTATTCATTTAAAAACAGAGAATAATTGTTGTTCTGTTTACATGAATAAAACCTTCAATGATCATACACCCAATGAAAATAGTTTGTTGGATCTCGATCGTAGTGATACACATATTCATAATATTGATGCCAAAAGATGCAAAGTTAATAATGATAGTGCAACTTATTTATGGCACTGCCGTTTGGGTCATATCAGTGTAAAGCGCATGAAGAACTCCATAAAGATGGATTTTCGGAATCACTTGGTTATGAATAATTTGATGCTTGCGAACCGTGCCTTTTGGGCAAGATGACTAAAACTCTGTTCTCCAGAACAATGGAACGAGCTACTGACTTGTTGGAAATAATACATACTGATGTATGCAGACCAATGAGTATTAAGGCTCATGGCGGGTATCGTTATTTTCTGACCTTCACAGATGATTTGAGCAGATATGGGTATATCTACTTGATGAAACATAAGTCTGAAATAGTTGAAAGGTTCAAAGAATTTCAAAGTGAATTGGAAAATCATCTTAACAAGAAAATAAAGTTTATGTGATCTGATCATGGAGATGAATATTTGAGTTACGAGTTTGGCCTTCAGTTAAAATAATGTGGAATAGTTTCACAAACTCATGCCACCTAGAACACCACATCGTAACGGTGTACCTGAACGTCATAACCGCACTTTATTTGATATGGTGCGATCAATGATGTCTCTTACCGATTTACCGATATCGTTTTGGGGTTATGCATTAGAGATAGCTGCATTCACATTAAATAGGGCACCATCTAAATCCATTGAGACGACACCGTATGAACTATGGTTTAGCAATAAACCTAAGATGTCGTTTCTTAAAGTTTGGAGTTGCGATGCTTATGTGAAAAAGTTTCAACCTGATAAGCTCGAACCCAAATCGGAGAAATGTGTCTTCATAGGATATCCAAAGGAAATTGTTGGGTACATCTTCTATCACAGATCCGAAGGCAAGACATTCGTTGCCAAGAATGGATCCTTTCTAGAGAAGAAGTTTCTCTCGAAAGAAGGTGAGTGGGAGAAAAGTAGAACTTGATGAGGTAATAGTACCTTCTCCTGAATTGGAAAATAGTTCATCACTGAAATCGGTTCCAATGATTCCTACACCAATTAGTGAGGAAGCTCATGATGATGATCATGAAACTTCAGATCAACTTACTACAGAACCTCGTAGGTCTTCCAGAGTATGGACCGCACCAGAGTGGTACGGTAATCCTGTTCTGGAAGTCATGCTACTAGACCATGATAAACCTATGAACTATGAGGAAGCGATGATGGGCCCAGATTCCGCGAAATGGCTGGAGGCCATGAAATCTGAGATAGGATCCATGTATGAGAACAAAGTGTGGACTTTGGTGGACTTGCCCGATGATCGGCAAGCCATATAAAATAAATGGATCTTCAAGAGAAAGACGTATGCTGATAGTAGTGTTACTATCTACAAAGCTCGACTTGTCGCAAAAAGGTTTTCGACAAGGTCAAGGTGTTGACTACAATGAGATTTTCCCAACTATAGCGATGCTTAAGTCTGTCTGAATCATGTTAGCAATTGCCACATTTTATGAAATCTGGCAAATGGATGTCAAAACTGCATTCCTTAATGGTTTTCTTAAAGAGTTGTATATGATGCAACCAGAAGGTTTTGTCAATCCTAAAGGTGCTAACAAAATGTGCAAGCTCCAGCGATCCATCTATGGACTGGTGCAAGCATCTCAGAGTTGGAATATACGATTTGATAAGTTGATGAAAGCATATAGTTTTATACAGACTTGCAGTGAAGCCTGTATTTACAATAAAGTGAGTGGGAGCACTACAGCCTTTCTGATAAGTATATGTGAGTGACATATTGTTGATCAGAAATGATGTAGAATTTTTCTAGAAAGCATAAAGAAGTGTTTGAAAGGAGTTCTTTAAAAGAAAGACCTCAGTAAAGCTACTTACATATTGAGCATCAAGATCTATTGAGATAGATCAAGATGCTTGATAAGATTTTCAATGAGTACATACCTTGACAAGATTTTGAAGTAGTTTAAAATGGAACAGTCAAAGAAAGAGTTCTTGCCTATGTTGCAAAGGTGTAAAATTGAGTAAGACTCAAATCCCGACCACGACAGAAAATAGAAAGAGAATGAAAGTCATTCCCTATGCCTCAACCATCGGTTCTATAAAAGTATGCCATGCTATGGACCAGACCTATTGTATACTTTGCCCTGGTTTGGCAAGGGAGTCCAATAGTGATTTAGGAGTAGATCACTGGACATTTATCAAAATTATCCTTAGTGGAATAAGGATATGTTTGTAGATTATGGAGGTGACAAAAGGTTCGTCGTAAAGGGTTGCATCGATACAAGTCTTAATCTGGATACATATTGAAAGTGGGACCAATTAGCTAGAGTAGCTCCATGCAGAGCATTGTAGACATAGAATATTTACAAAATACATACGGCTCTGAATGTGACAGACCCGTTGACTAAACTTCTCTCACAAAGCAAAACATGATCATACCTTAGTACTCTTTGGGTGTTAATCACATAGCGATGTGAACTAGATTATTGACTCTAGTAAACCCTTTGGGTGTTGATCACACGACGATTTGAACTGTGGGTATTTATCACATACAGATGTGAATATTGGTGTTAAATCACATGGCGATGTGAACTAGATTATTGACTCTAGTGCAAGTGGGAGACTGAAGGAAATATGCCCTAGAGGCAATAATAAAGTTATTATTTATTTCTTTATATCATGACAAATGTTTATTATTCATGCTAGAATTGTATTAACCGGAAACATAATACATGTGTTAATACATAGACAAATAGAGTGTCACTAGTATGCCTCTACTTGACTAGCTCCTGAATCAAAGATGGCTAAGTTTCCTAACCATAGACATGAGTTGTCATTTGATTAACGGGATCACATCATTAGGAGAATGATGTGATTCACTTGACCCATTCCGTTAGCTTAGCACTTGATCGTTTAGTATGTTGCTATTGCTTTCTTCATGACTTATACATGTTCCTATGACTATGAGATTATGTAACTCCCGTTTACAGGAGGAACACTTTTTGTACTACCAAACGTCACAACGTAACTGGGTGATTATAAAGCTGCTCTACAGGTGTCTCCGAAGGTACTTGTTGAGTTGACATATTTCGAGATTAGGATTTGTCACTACGATTGTCGGAGAGGTATCTCTAGGCCCTCTCGGTAATGCACATCACTATAAGCCTTGCAAGCAATGTAGCTAATGAGTTAGTTACGGGATGATGCATTATGTAACGAGTAAAGAGACTTTCCGGTAACGAGATTGAACTAGGTATTGAGATACCGACGATCGAATCTCGGGCAAGTAACATACCGATGACAAAGGGAACAACGTATATTGTTATGCAGTTTGACCGATAAAGATCTTCATAGAATATGTGGGAGCCAATATGAGCATCCAGGTTCCGCTATTGGTTATTGACCAGAGACGTGTCTCGGTCATGTCTACATAGTTCTCAAACCCGTAGGGTACGCACGTTTAAAGTTCGATGACGGTTATATTATGAGTTTATTGTGTTTTGATGTACCGAAGGAGTTCGGAGTCCCGGATGAGATCAGGGACATGACAAGGAGTCTCGAAATGGTCGAGACGTAAAGATTGATATATTGGACGACTATATTCGGACTTCGGAAAGGTTCCGAGTGATTCGGTATTTTTTGGAGTACCGGAGAGTTACGGGAATTCACCGGGGAGTATATGAGCCTTATTGGGCCATATGGGAAAGAGAGAGGGGCTGCCTAGGGCAGGCCATGCGCCCCCCAAGGCCTAGTCCGAATTAGACTAGGGGGAGGGGATGCGCCACCTCCTTCCTTCCCTTCTCTCTTCCCCTTCCTTCTCTCCTACTCCCACTAGGAAAGGAAGAGTCCTACTACCAGTGGGAGTAGGACTCCCCCCTTGGCGCGCCCTCCTCCTTGGCCGACCGCCTCCCTCCTAGCTCCTTTATATACGGGGGCAAGGGGGCACCCCATAGACACAACAATTGATCATTGATCTCTTAGCCGTGTGCGGTGCCCCCTCCACCATAGTCCTCGATAATATCATAGCAGTGCTTAGGCGAAGCCCTGCGTCTGTAGAACATCATCATCGTCACCACGCCGTCGTGCTGACGAAACTCTCCCTCGACACTCGGCTGGATCGGAGTTCGAGGGACATCATCGAGCTGAACGTGTGCAAGAACTCGGAGGTGCCATGCTTTCGGTGCTAGATCGGTCGGGCCATGAAGACTTATGACTACATCAACCCGTTGTGCTAACGCTTTCGCTTTCGGTCTACGAGGGTACATGGACACACTCTCCCCTCTCATTGCTATGCATCACCATGATCTTGCGTGTGCGTAGGAATTTTTTTGAAATTACTACGTTCCCCAACAAGTAGTTCAGATTATAAACACTAAATGATACAAGCACCAAAAAACACAAAATGCAACATGGTGTACAAGGACTACAAACATGGTCTGTGCCTGCTTGAATTATTCGTTCTCTGGCTGAAAATATCAAAGTGTAATTGCACCTATAACCAGTGCGCAAACAGCATATCAACATATCTATCCTGCACAAGTATGCCAATAGTTCAAACAACGGATTAGAAAAATATTTATGCTACGTTGTCATGATACGGGGACTTTCTGGTAGATGGCCTTGACGTTTCCTCAAGCCATGAAAATGCACTATAATTTGCTTGTCATCAATGCCTGCAAATCTCTCTGTCTCTCTCAACATAGCAGATCATAATTAGACACTAAATCCTTCAATGGGAGCTTGCAAAATTCTTGCATTAGATGCCTCATTAGACACTATATGTTCATCACCAGGAGCATGTAAAATGTTCGCATCAAATCCTTCATTAGCAGTCTGTTCATTAGACACTTCAGGCTCAAGAACAGCATGAGCTTGGATGTTTGCACTGGAAACTTGATTCGATACATCACATTCTGTTAGTTCAGTACTGATTGGGGGAGTTATAAAATAAGTAGAAATTGGTTTCATTTTCTCATAGATTCCCTACATACAAGCAGTTTTACAACACCGCATTTTTAACTATTGGCCAGAAATTGAAGAGTTGAATTAGACATAATCAGGGATGTGATGTACCTGCTCATTGCGCATGCTACTCTTGCAAGCTGCGACTGTCCGTTTACGCAAGCTTGATGCCATGTCCGTGCTGCCGCCGCTGACTCCCACGTAGGCTACACCCAGGGTTGGATCTTCATCTTCTTGTCCTTCCGTTCGCTTGAAGCCCCGTGACCGCCCTCCAACGAGGGCGCGAGGAAGTGCTGTGTCGGTTTGTCCAGCGGCGGCTAGGTTAGGAGCGAACTAGACTGGAGGCTGGAGCAGATGAATTGGGATTTTTCCTGCTGTCGATCGATATGGGAGGCGCTCGTTGGGCCGCGAGCCTGCTATAGGGTCTGCCTTGCACTTATGTTATTGGCCTATCCAAATTGAAACATTTTTCTTCATTTTTTACATTGCCTGCTTGTGCGTTGGGATAAACAAAACTAGCATGGGCCAACCTGGACGACTCAAACTAGGTGCACACTTTCGAGCCACCCGAGGCGACCGCCCATACCAGCCCCTATGGTGGCGTCGCCCCTTTTTGCGTGTATGATTGGGGTAGTGAAAAATATTCCAGTGGCGCTTTTGATTTACCCACAGAATGGTTGAATTGCTTGTTTCTATGAACTGAGTTCACCAATAATGTGAAGGATGCCAGTCTTTTCATCATATTGTATATTGCTTAGATCTCGATATGCCAAAAGTAATTGCGTGAAATATACATTAAAAGCAAGTGTGATGTGTGTGGCTACAACTAGTCTGACTACACGTCCTCGTATAACATATCAAGGACGCACCATCTTGCCAGATTAACCATTTGACTTACCAATGCAGTGTGGGAAGAAAGAAGTATTGGGCTGCGTATCCAAGTAATTGATGCCATGGACTCCTTCGTACAACCTTGCAAGCGAAAAAGAAGTTGCAGTATGCCTGTACAAAGAACTAGCGTAAGTTCAGTTACCTACTTCTCAGAATTTTAGTTAGCCACTTAATGCAAAATTGTTCAATTATGTTGTTTGGCTTAATTTAGTTTGCTACTGATTACATAATGCCACAACATGTTAATCCTATTATAGACTCCGCCTATCTATGTGTTTGATACTTACTGTTAAGAATTACCTGTTTGCCTGAACTTAAATAGCTACTTGTTTGTTTAACTGCTTTGCTGCTGCAATAACGGGTTACAATGGTGTTACTAACTACTTTTCAGCATCGAATTGAAATCTTTAATTCCGTGTTTGTTTAACTGGTTTGCTGTTATAACTCACAGTTGAGATGTTTTGCTAACTTCAACTTTTCTGAATCCAATCGGAACTTCAATGGCAAAACAGGTTAGCCCAAGATCAAAGAGCAAGGTCCCCATGGATGTTGTACCATCCCACATCAGTGGCACCGGCCCAATCGTGCATTATGAATTGCCAACTGCTGATGCTCTAGAGGCTAAACTAGTGGTAGAAAGAGATTCTGCTTCTGCACTTAGAGATGAAGTTGACATGTTGAGGAAGCAAATAGCACAATCAGTAGCAGTACTCAAGACAACCATTAAATATTTGGTGGATTTCAAAACGAAGCAAGCTGAGACTGACCACATTGTTAAGGTCCTGAAGGAAAAAAGGAAATTTAATTCCTACTTAGTAAATCATAGGTGAAATGTTCTTTCCATCGTTGAATAGCCTTTGTGTTGTTTGTTCATGTAATCAATCAAACCATTTGTTTTAGAGATCATGTAAAAAATGTTTTTTGTTTTTTGTTTTTTGGTTTGTAATTTTATTTGAGCACAAGTATGTATTAATTGATAAGACTCGGAGACATTTCATTTTGATTGCTGTGCCAGACCTACAAATATGCCAATCGGTATGAATATGCATTCAGCAATAATAGTAGTATAGATGGACCATAAGTGGCATGCATCAGAAAGGGCCAACATGCTGTAGTAGCTTGGCTAAAATAAGGATGTTGTTGTAGCAAAAAAAAAGTACAGCGTCCTAGCTTATGTATGTTAGTTGATATTATTGATCCATATACTCTATAAGTGTTTATATGGCTATTAGTTCTGTACATTCTTGGTTGATTGACTCCGTATTTGAATCTTGATACATCGCTTGTGTACATATCAAAATAGGAGTACATATTATGTTGCGTGTGACATTTGAGTTGGACATGAAGTGTTCCAAATATTCAAATTCACCTAAAACTGGATTCTAGCTTCTGAATTTGACTATCGGCATTTGTAAACCATATTCATATATGACGGTGGAATACATCTTTGTCGTCCTTTTGAAGATATATAAAAACACATAGAATGATTTATAAAGATTCGTATAGAAATACAAAATGGATTCGAATTTAGTTGCCAGGGGAAACGTGGATGCTTATTGTCCCAAAATTAGAAAGAAGCGGCAAAATGTCCACTCCCACATCGGCTTCCCGAAGCCAAGTGTTTGGGAGATGGAAATTACTGTCTACCCATTACACGGATAATCCATCGGCCCGATTTCCACTGCTCTAAAATAGGGGTAGGATAGTAACTTCAATTAGACGTGACACGACCGCCTATGAGCCCATTCCGATAGGGTGGGTGCCAAACATGGGCGACAAAACACATTTGATTCAAGCTCATCCGAAAGACCTCTGTTTCTCCCTCCATTTCCCCATTCATACACGATGGGCGGCAAAACAAACTCGACTTGGCCGAAATCGATGTAGGCAAATACTTTCAACAGGGGCATGTTTGTAACTTCACTCAGACGTGACACAACCGCCCTATCTGTCAGCCCCGTTCATACACCGTGGGCGCCAACCACCCTCTCCTCGCCCGAAATCGCTCTGGGCAAATATTGGCGAGATGCGAGATTACCATCGTATCCCTAACCAACGAGACGTCCAAATTTTAAACGGGGGCTAAGTTCGTAACTTTCCCATATTTCAGACAGGCGCATCCCAAAAACATGGTTCCCCGTACCTCTCCCTCCATTTTCCCATTCATACACCGTCCGCGCTAGAACACCATCCCCACACCAGCCTCCGTCCGCCACCCCATCCATCGCCGCCGTCCTCCACCCCATCCATCACCGTCATCCTCCACCACATCCATCGCCACCGTACTCCACCATGCCGGAGTGCCTACCAAGACCGCGTCGTCCACTGCTAGAGATGGACGTTTCTCATCCACGGCGACGGACCAAGAGCCTTGCATCACGTCCTCTCGATTCATCGGCTCCGTCGTCCTCTTTGTCGGGGCCGCTCACATGACCTTCTCTTCCACCGCAACGGGACTTATCCCCCGATGCACCCGTCTACCGTCGTAGATCTGCTTCAATGCCACCAACAGCCATCGCACCCTCGATGCCTACACGGCACCGCAAGAGATGTGGTACTTCATATCTCCTCAACTTTTCGATCTCAACCAGAAAATAGATCTTAACTTGGTTACTCTACTTTCTTTTTAGCTCTTAGAATTTAGTTCTTAGTTTGAAGCAAACAATGGCTTCTAAATATCATTTCTCCAGTTTCCCCCTTTATGATCACTATACGACCAGAATATGTGCTTCGTGTCATAATAGCACTGCTCCACCCATCAAGCTAAACAAGCTTAGTTGTTCAAATACAAATATGATATTACTAAAACAAAGTCGTTTAATTGGTCAGCTAAATGTCCCTAAATTAGTTTTGAAAATGCATGTTCGCCGCTCGGGTGTGTATGTCTACAGGGTGCCCACGGTGGGCCGGCCCACCCTGGGGTTTTGGGTCGTCCCAGGCCCCGATTCCCCTATGTTCTGCTGCATGCTTTCCGATCTCTACTCGCCCACAGCCGCCTACCTCGCCGGCGACTTGCCGTCCCCGGACGGCATGACTCTAGGAGGAGACGCCAGACTAACAGGAGGTCAGGCGCCGCTCGCCCAACAGCATCACCGCTGCTCGGGCGCGCCGCCGTGCCTACCTTCCCAGTCTGTTCAGGGCTCAGGCCTTCAGCACCACTAAGCCAATCCGATTTATGCTGAGATACATCCTCAACACTCAGCAGCCACTCCTCATCACCCATTTTCTAATTGATTCATTACTCATTAGGCAGGACTGTCATTAGGGTTTGTTGTGTGCTCAGTGCTACCTACACTTAATGGTTCAGATGTATTTCGGTAATCTTTGGTACCTGTAAAGTTCACAGGGTTTTCAAAATTCCGGTCCTAGGAACAGACACTAGTCATTTTGGATTGTTGGTTGTAGTGACATTGACCTAGATTACTACTGCAAGCCAGGTTTGTTGACAATTTTACTTGTCTTTCTTACTCATTCGATATAATATCCAATTATTCACGTCGATTAGTTGCAAAAAATAAGTGCTAGACAAACTTCTTGATTCAGATTTTGGATGGTCTCTTACTGCAGTTACAATTCTGCATACTTGTCCTAGTAAGCTCACAAGTAAATGATTGATTCACTACATCTATGCTTGCCTTGTCATATTTGTTGTCAATATTCTTTTAGGCTGGACCACCCTGTTTCTAAATACTGCAACCGTAGACATGAGTTAATAGTATTTCTCTATGTGATCTCTTCCATCATGTATGGGCAATTAACACTGCATTGTATAGAAAGAAAGTGTCATTTCCAGCTTTTACATAGGCCTCGATCTTTTACATGGAGTACAATCTGCCTACTTGCTTTGTGTCGCACTACCAACACTCCATCCTTGAAGCTAAACATTATGACACTCATAATTCCTTAGTTTATTTGTTCAAATATGAATTTCATATGATTCTAATGTTCCTACTTCAGTTTTGAAATGTGTGTCTGCCTGTTATAGAGACATAAGGGGTTTGTATTTCTGTGTGTGGTCTGGTCAGCACGGTTGGGGGGTGAACTTTGCATATGCAGGGGTTTATAGGGAGACACTCTTCGAGTTGTATCCGCAATGCATTCCAAAGATAATCTGACTACTTTTTATGTTTTCATGAATCTCAGATTCGAGCTTGCGCACATGAAAAGAATAAAGCAGAACAATGCCATGGCTGTCAAACTTGCAATTAAGGGACTGAAATCAAGTCTGGATGCAATGCAATGCAAACGCTCTCCACCTACAGATTCATGCTCAGAATATGACCCTAACAGTGATTCTGAGCTAGCGGGAGACCTAAGTGAATGTAGCTCATAGTGGAGGAGTCAGAGGAAGATGCCCTATCTTATTCACCCATCAAGGTGCTTGCTCTAACTTTCCAAGGTTATATTGGTCGCACATATCTTGCAACTAATGCTTTGCATTGCTTCTACTTTGTTGAACTGCCATTAGCTTAGTTTACACATCGTGTATGTGAATACGCCCTGCCTATCTATTTTCAGTACATATTCCATCTGTCATCATACCATATTTATCCATTCAAATGTTGTTCTTGTGTATCAGACGTTCAAAAGGAAGAGGGCGATTGCTGATCATGGAGGAGCACAAGCAAAGTATTTGGAAAAGGTAGTGGCACCTGATAAATCAAATAGCCCATTAGGTGTAGTTGCAATATCACCTGACCCACAAAACACCCCAACTGTAGCAGACTCTAGCCCTACTACACTGGTCATTTCTGATGCCCCAACTCAGCAGACCCCAACTGCAGCAAACATTATGATTATGCCAGTTGACATAGCACTAGCTCTACGACGCAAAACCCCCATTCCAGCAAAGAGTACACCAAATCGAGTTGCCAAATCCCTTTTCAAACCAGAGAGAGCCCCAATTGCAGCAAATAGGACCTCTGTTCCATTTCTTCCCAGTTTAGAAGACAAAGCTGATATTGTTGTCAGGAACTTTGTGTGCATCTTTCCTTCATGGAAAGATTATACCACAGACACAGAATAATTTCCAGTCTTCCTCCCCAACTTACGCGTAAGTAACGTACTAATGTTATTCATGGTCATTACTGCATACATTTCTGATGACAGCAGACACAAGATTTCGTTCTTTTAAATAGGCGAGGACCAAACTGGATTGTGAAGACGAGCAAGGGTTGGTTGCACTTTTCAAGCACTCGTTGATGAAGTATCGTTCCTACCTGAGGCAAGTGCACTTCGATGGCAAGCCTCTAAACGAAATTTCTATAAAGTCTCTGGTGCTACATTTATCCGACGGTGACTGGAATAATTTTGTTACACATTGGTCTCGGCTGCAGCGTAAGGTACTGTGTATGATATCACATCACAATTTGAACTACATTTCTGCATTTGCCTTAACGTCTCACTTGTATGAAAACTGTTAGCAGAAGAACATTCATTCTCAAGGGAGCACAGAATCTCGCAACTATACTGCACACTGCATTGCTCTTGTGAGTACCTCTTGCCATGTATGACCATACTTACTTTCATAGATGTTTGATTATGTAGCATCACTGCACATGTTAGCCTCGTTATCGTCCATTTGGTGGACAATATAAGATCTGTATGGACTCTTACATAAATTTAGAATCAACCCAATGCTTTTGAAAAGGTTTAGCTCTGCAGTCCTCTTGTAAGGACTGAACATTGTCTATCATTGTACTTACATTAACAACTACTCCCTCAGTCCCATAATATAAGAACGTTTTGTATAGTACACCAGTGTTCGCTCTTGTATTATGGGAAGAGGGATTGGTTCATTGTGTAGCATTCTGCATCTTATCTCCCTCGCCCACCATTTACTAAAAAAGATCAGATCTATATTTAATCTTACCAAAAAGTAGAATACACAGAAAAAGTCGGTGCAGAAGTGTAGCCCATTGCTCTTGTTAATACATTTTGTCATGTAACGCTTGTACTTCCAGGGATTCGTAGTTGATTATGTAGCATCAATCTGCATCTTATCTTTATTATCCTCTATCCCTTCCAGTATTATCATATCTATAATTACTCTCTACAAAATGCAGAGTACAGACAATGCTTATGAAGAAGATTTTGTGCTGAAATTCTTGAGTTATCCTTCCCTTGACATGGAGAAGGGCCTTATAAAGCCGGTGTTAACTGTTAATGTAAGTCAATCCTTCTAAAGCCTTTATCCTCAACTGCTGTTTAATTTGCTCATACTCCCTATCGTTTACTGCTGTTTAGTTTGCTGTTTCTACCAAAATGCATGTTCACAAGAACCGTAAGTTCTAAGTTTTACTTGTAAAACCAAATTCCTTATTCATACCATGCACCTTACTCAATACTCCCTATATGTATGCTTGTTTTTGTGGATCTATAATCCAGTGTGTGGTGAAGCAGCCCACGTTTGCACCTTGTCATCTCCTGTTTTATCTTACTGATGTGGCTGATGATATGAACAGCATGCCACACACATTATCCAAAATAGATACAATGATTTTCTTTGCCCTTCATCTATGCTTGTTATGTTGACATGGTAATCCAGTAGTGTGGTGAAGCTCCCCGCATTATGAACAATGCCAAATTATGCTATTGATATTTTGAACTTACTCTTTATTTTCTAATTTGAAATTGGATGGAATTGACAACACAATTATCATCTTTGTTTATACACGTGCAAAACATGTCATCTCTCTGCTTTGTTTCAGGGTGCTATGCCTGATAGCATGCACAAGTCTGCTGAAGGCTGTGAGATAAACCGAACATATATTGTAGCAAAGAAGGCAAAACATCTTGAAGATAGCAAGACAACCCCAAAGTCTTGTCTTGATGCAGTGTTCAAGTTACTTGAGACTAGCAGTCAGACAAGCTCACATAATTCGTTGTTTGAATCAGTTCGACTTCTTCAGTCCCAAGTTCTAGCAGAAAGGCATTCTGCAACTCAACTTCGACTTGAAGTCCTATCTCTAAGAAAGATTGCGGAGAAGACAAATGAGAACCTCATCGCTAAACAACTACACCTAGAAGCTATGACCGACATGCTAGGCTGGTCTCACAGCCTTGCTCAGCAGCTTGCGCAGCAGTTCCGGTGCAAGGCTAACCTTTCTTGAACTGTCTTGGAAGTGGTCTCGGTTCAGTATTATTTTGTTACGCTGCAATGGTGCCCAGTTTTTGTAATCTGCTTCTTCGTTGCGCTTTATGATCACTGGTGGCGAATTTCGATGCCGAGTGGATGTAATATACCATAAATCCTTTATTGTATGGTGTAGGTTTATTCTTAGTTACTATGCTGTAATTTCTTTATTGTATAGAGTAGATTTGTTCTTAATTCCTACTAGTTACTGCCATCATTCGCTTATGAAAAAAAATCAGATGTAGTCGACCAAGGCCGAAACATTCTCCTCTAACGGGCCTGGTGTTTAGCGGGCCACAATTGGGCCGGCCTGCATCTTTCTTGGGCCTGAATGATTGGGGCCTTCATACTTTGCGCGAGGCCCACAACTTACACCAGTCTATATTTTAGGTGGGCCTTTTGTTGACCCAGCGCTTAGTTTGGCCCAGGTAGCGTTGGGCCATTAACAGGCTGAATATTGTACTGGCCTGTTACGGCCCAGATGAAACCATGGGCCTTTAGCAGGCCGAAATGCATGTTGGGCCTCAATTTTCACTAGTCGTCGACGAGCCTTCAGCAGGCTGAAATGTAGACCGGGCCTTTTTGGGCCCAGTTATATCACGGGTAGTTACCAGGTCGGAACATATCTCGGGCCTTAGTTGGCCCACTGATATCATGGTCCTTTAAAAGGCAGAAAGCTTAGTACAGACATCAACGGGCCGGATTATGCGACAGGCCTTAAACAGGCCCAAAGTCACGTTGGGCTTAACTGTTGCCACCTTTATCATGGGACGTTAGTGGGCCCGATGTCCCGTCAGACCATATATGGCCCATGGGCAGCACGAGCCATTCCCAGGCCGAAAGTCACACCAGGCTGAAATGGGCCCATGTCTACATCGGGCCTCTAACAGGTCGAAATTAACTGGGATGTAATTGGGCCCAAATATTCGGCGAACAATTAACAGGCCAGATCTGGCTTCGGGTCGTAAATGGGCCCAAATATTCGGTGAACAATTAACGGGCCAGATCTGGCTTCGGGCCATAAATGGGCCTTCATTAAGCAGGTCTTTATTGGGTTGGCCCACTAGTTCCTGAGTAAGTACTACATGCCTTTGACCGGGCCGGCCTTTTTAACCTATATGGGCCTCTGTTGGGCCCAACCACATGTCGACATATCGTAGGCATGTTTCCTCCAATGGACGGGCGACATCTGGCCCACTGACGAGCTGACAGGTGTTCCCTCCGGCCAATCAGAATTTTACACGTGGAAATTTCCCATTGGTCCCGACTGTTAATGGGTTATCGGATCCAAAACCGGACCCGGTAGCTTAACGGCGCTCCGTTACGGTGGATGCCACGTGTCGATCACCCTTCACGAAAGCACTTCTGTGACGCACGATTTATCATTATGGAAGTGGACACTTCCGTGATGATAATTTTAGTAATGTCATGGAACACTTCTACGATAGCACAGGTATGACTATCTTGATTATGTCATAAATTTTTCATGGATGTACATGCATGATAGAAAACATGACCTACTCTGACAAACACGTATCATCACGGAAGTGTATTTTTTTTGTAGTGATACATTGTCTTAGCCGTGTGCAGTACCCCCCTCCACCATAATCCACCTCGGTCATATCGTTGCAGTGCTTAGGTGAAGCCCTGTGCTGGTAGCTTCATCATCACCGTCATCACGCCGTGGTGCTGACGTAGCTTTCCCTCGATACTCAACTGGATCAAGAGTTCATGGGACATCACCGAGCCAAATGTGTGCAGATCACGGAGGTGCCGTAGTTTCGGTAATAGGATCGATCGGATCGTGAAGACGTACGACTACATCAACCGCGTTGTCATAACGCTTCCTCTTTCGGTCTACAAGGGTATATGTAAAACACTCTCCCCTCTTGTTGCTATGCATGACCATGATCTTGCGTGTGCGTAGGAAATTTTCGAAATTACTGCATTCCCCAACAGTGGCATCCGAGCCAGGTTTATGCGTAGATGTTATATGCACAAGTAGAACACAAGTGGCTTGTGGGCGACAATAGTCATACTGCTTACTAGCATGTCATACTTTGATTCGGCGGTATTCTTAGATGAAGCGGCCCGGACCGACATTACGTGTACGCTTACGCAAGACTGGTTCTACTGACGTGTTTCGCACACAGGTGGCTGACGGGTGTCAGTTTCTCCAACTTTAGTTGAATCAAGTGTGGCTGCGCCCGGTCCTTGTTGAAGGTTAAAACATCACATACTTGATGAAAAATCGTTGTGGTTTTGATGCATAGGCAAGAACTGTTCTTGCTCAGCCCGTAGCAGCCACGTAAAACTTGCAACAACAAAGTAGAGCAGGTCTAACTTGTTTTTGCAAGGCATGTTGTGATGTGATATGGTCAAGACATGATGCTAAATCTTATTGTATGAGATGATCATGTTTTGTAATGGAGTTATCGGCAACTGGCAGGAGCCATATGGTTTTCGCTTTATTGTATGAAATGAAATCGCCATTGTCGGTGTCAAAACTGGCGGATCTCGGTTAGGGGATCCCGAACTGTGCGTCTAAGGTCGATGGTAACAGGAGACAGGGGACATGATGTTTACCCAGGTTCGGGCCCTCTCTATGGAGGTAATACCCTACTCCCTGCTTGATTGATCTTGATGGATATGAGTATTACAAGAGTTGATCTACCACGAGATCGTAATGGCTAAACCCTAGAAGTCTAGCCTGTACGACTATGGTAATGAGTCTCCCTTTTCCGGACTAAGTCCTCCGATTTATAAAGACACCGGGGAGATCTAGGGTTACAAAAGGTCGGTTACAAAGAAAGGTATCTACATATCTGGTCGCCAAGCTTGCCTTCCACGCCAAGGAGAGTCCCAACCGGAAATGGGTGCAGCCTTCGGTCTTCGTATCTTCATGGCCCATAAGTCCGGACCGTGGCTACCAGGCCGGACGCCTGAGGACCCCTTAGTCCAGGACTCCCTCAGTAGCCCCTGAACCTGGCTTCAATGACTAGGAGTCCGGCACGCAGATTTGTCTTCGGCATTGCAAGGCGGGTTCCCTCCTTTCCAAACTCCAAGATAGTCTCCAGACGCGATGATTGTTTCCGGACCTGTCACACACACCATATACAAATGCAGAGATAATATAATACTCCATGAGTCCAATTCGCTGACAACTTTTTACAGCGTGACATCACGTCCGCCCGGTCATTATTTCGAAACGTTTTATGTCTACCGTTCCATGTTTCGAGACGCGGTTGCCATTGGCATGTCTTGTCGAAGAAGAGATCGTGTCCCCTTATTGCAGGATTCTCATCAATACGGGTATGGGTAACCCAACCTTGTCGTTTACACAACCATTGGGAATAGGTGAGTTTTAGGGCAAATGGGGAGGCGTTCGACATCTACTGCCTTTATAAGGGGATAAGGATTCCCCTCTCTTCTCCCACGCCCTCTCTCTTCCTTCGCTCTTCCACCCTCGAGCTCCAGCGCCCAAGTTATCCTCTTCTTACCTCTTAAGCTAGCACTCAACCATGTCCGGATCCGGAGGCCAAGGCAGGTGGATGGTCTCCTCCTTCAAGGAGGAAGACATTACTGAGCTTCGGGCGGCCGGGTATTTGGCGAAGGAAATCGCCCATCATCTGCCGACCGAGGGACAAACCGTCCCTATGCCGAAGCCCGATGAGAGGGTGGTTTTCATCCCTCATTTCTTCTGTGGGCTAGGGTTTCCACTACACCCTTTCGTCCGCGGGCTGATGTATTATTACGGGATAGCTATCCATGATTTGTCCCCTAACTCCTTCCTCAACATCTCGGTGTTCATCATCATGTGTGAGGCCTTCCTCCGCATCCAACCCCACTTCGGGTTGTGGCTCAAAGTCTTCAATGTGAAGCCGAAGGTGGTGGATGGCCAGCACGCGGAGTGCGGAGGAGACATGGTGAGTAAGCTGTCCAATGTCGCCTGGCCGAAAGGCACTTTCCTGGAGACTGTCAAGGAATGGCAGAAACAATGGTTCTACATTACGGAACCCTGCGGCACCAACGGGGCCGCGGCTGCCGAATTCAACCCCGGTGCTCCTATGCGGCTCACCTCCTGGGTCGAGAAGAGCCCGAACTGGTGTTCGCCAGACGAGCTAATAGTGCTGCAGACGCGCGTTCAGAGCATGGTGGATAAGGATGTCAAACTTGTCGATGTAATCCAGGTGATGTTAGTTCGTCGGATTCTCCACTGCCAAAGCCGAAGCCACCCTCTATGGACCTGAAGAGGCTATTCGAAACCACTCACGAAGGAGCCTGGAAGTTGCTCTTTAAGGGCAACGAGAAGCCGCCGGCCATGTTACGTCTCCAATGTATCTATACTTTTTACTTATTCCATGCTATTATATTGCCCATTTTGGATGTTTATGGGCTTTACTTTACACATTTATATCATTTTTGGGACTAACCTACTAACCGGAGGCCCAGTCCGTATTGCTATTTTTTTTGCCTATTTTAGTGTTTCGAAGAAAAGGAATATCAAACAGAGTCCAAACGGAATGAAACCTTCGGGAGCGTGATTTTTGGAAAGAACGTGATCCAGAGGACTTGGAGTGGAAGTCAAGAAATAAATGAGGCGGACACGAGGGTGAGGGCGCCCCCCCCCCTACTGGGCGCGCCCCCCTGTATCGTGGGTCCCTCAGGCGTCCACCGACCTACTTCTTCCTCCTATATATACGATGGTGACCACGAAAAACTATTTCCACCACTGTAATCTTCTGTATCCGCGAGATCCCATCTTGGAGCCTTCGCCGGCGCTCCGTCGGAGGGGGAATCGACCACGGAGGGCTTCTACATCAACACCATAGCCTCTCGGATGAGTTGTGAGTAGTTTACCACAGACCTTCGGGTCCATAGCTATTAGCTAGGTGGCTTCTTCTCTCTCTTTGAATCTCAATACCATGTTCTCCTCGATCTTCTTGGAGATCTATTCGATGTAACTCTTTTTGTGGTGTGTTTGTCGAGATCCGATGAATTGTGGGTTTATGATCAAGTTTATCTATGAGAAATATTTGAATCTCCTCTGAATTCTTTTATGTGTGATTAAGTTATCTTTGCAAGTCTCTCCGAATTATTGGTTTGGTTTGGCCTACTAGATTGATCTTTCTTGCAATGGAAGAAGTGCTTAGCTTTGGGTTCAATCTTGCGGTGTCCTTTCCCAGTGACAGCAGGGGCAGCAAGGCACGTATTGTAGTGTTGCCATCGAGGATAAAAAGATGGGGTTTATACCATATTGCATGAGTTTATCCCTCTACATCATGTCATCTTTCTTAATGTGTTACTCTGTTCTTTATGAACTTAATACTCTAGATGCATGCTGGATAGCGGACGATGTGTGGAGTAATAGTAGTAGATGCAGGCAGGAGTCGGTCTACTTGTCACGGATGTGATGCCTATATACATGATCATGCCTAGATAATCTCATAATTATTCTCTTTTTTATCAATTACTAGACAGTAATTTGTTCACCCACCGTAATACTTATGTTATCTTGACAGAAGCCACTAGTGAAACCTATGGCCCCCGGGTCTATCTTTAATCATATAAGCTTTCAATCTACTTTTATTTGCATCTTTACTTTTCCTATCTATATCATAAAATACCAAAAAAATATTTACCTTATCATATTATCTCTATTAGATCTCACTTTCGCAGCCGTGAAGGGATTAACAACCCCTTTATTGCGTTGGTTGCGAGTTACTGTTTGTTTGTGTAGGTGCGTGGGACTTTTGAGGAGCCTCCTACTGGATTGATACCTTGGTTCTCAAAAACTGAGGGAAATACTTACGCTACTATTGCTGCATCACCCTTTCCTCTTCAAGGAAAACCAACGCAAGCTCAAGATGTAGCAGGCCACAAATTTGGACCGCGGGCATGATATTAACCACCTCACCAGCGGGGTGTGTTATTTTTAATGCATCCCCTACTTGCTTGTTCCAAGGTTGATGTCTGAGCTTTTATCATCATTCCTTTTTCAAGACTGGATGCAGAAGGCGAAGCAGATCCAGTGTCCGGTTCCGCTGCCTGAAGAACTGGTCATCCCGCATTTAGCGAAGATGCTGGTGTCGGCGCCCTATAAGGCGACGGAGAAGAAGGCCAAGAAGAAGACAAAGGGCGCTTCGGACGCGACGTCCGAAGACATGACCCGCTCCTCCGCCGCGAAAGACGACGACGATGATGAGGAGGAGGAGGAGAACATCCCTCCTCCTGATGAGAGAAGGAAGAAAAGGGCGGCCCCACAATTCTGGAGACGAAAGCTCCCAAGAAGGGAAAGGCCACCTTGCGGACAGCTCCGCATGGGACGTCGACAGCAGTCCGGAGCGACGCCCCTGCCCTAAGCCTTAGGCCGCATCGGAAGTGCTAAGACTCGTACATGCCCATAGATATGACCTTTCCTCCTTGTCGTATTGACATGATCAATCATGCTATTCCAGTCTAGCCCACAACAGCTCCCAGCGATCCTCATTAGAGGATTCATTGGACACGAAGGAGATGGCCAGCGAGACATGGCTGGCCGCATACTCTCCCTAAGGCCAAGGGGGACGACGAGGTGCTCTCCCAGCAGACCTTACCGAGCCGAGGACGGGAACCAAAAGGTGAAGCCCCCGTCGCCGAACACCAGGGGGAGTCAATCCCCCTGGATACTGGGATGAGGGCTGTACTCAGTTCGGCCCTCAACCGGACTCGATTCCGGAGATCGATACGGCTCCGGGATCTGGCACGCAGCCTCCTTTGAAAGAAGGGGGTATGCCTATTCCACCGGTGACCCCTGTCCAACCAGGGACACCAGATAATTTACTGGAAGCGGTGTGAGGCGCTTCCATTGTGGACGAGCACCGTGTTCTTACGGGCACGATGATTGAAAGGGTTCACACCGCCAAGAGCGGACTGACCGGAGCCTGCAGCAGCCTGCTGACAGGGTTTGAGGTAAGCGACACAAAAGGAGAAAATCCCGATATAGACAGTAGCCCTTGAGACAATGTCCGGTGTCCTGGAAGGAAAACCGGACAGAGGATCGACTCCTGAGGGCAGGAGACTAACTAAACTTGTCTGAAATGAATATGCAGGCGTCGCTATTGGCCGCAGCCTCACATACTGCCGAAGTCTCCGGACTAAAGCAAAGACTGGAGCAGGCCGAGAACGAGCTCGGTCTGGTGAGGAGGCGGCTCCAAGAAAAACAAGGTATGTGATAACCCGTTTTATATTAAGGCGGTAAAAATGATATGCATGGGGTGAAGTTTCAAGATGTATATAGGAGCGACGACCGAAGTCGAGGCCCTGCAAAAGGCCCTGGACGAAGCCGAGGGGAAGGTTGTCAAGGAGCAGGCTGCGCGTAAGAAGCTCAAGGCCCAGGTCAGCGAGGTCCAGCAGGAGCTCCAGGACGCAGTGAGGAAGTGCAAGACCTTGGAGCGTGATGCGTCGGCTCGAGAGGCCGAACTCGCCAAGGCTCGCCAGAGTGTGGAGACTGCTTGAAATGAGGCCCAAGGCGCCCTCCAAGAGATCCAGGAGGCCCGGAAGATTCCCGTGGGTAAGGCATTCAATATGCAAAGCAAATATGTGAGAAGGAATTATCTTTTGCTAACTCGGATTCGGAGTTCTCCAGGGGCTTTTGCTGATCTGCCATGGAGTGTGTCCGACACCGCGGGAGTTCTTTCAAGCCGAGGAAGGGAGCTCCACAGAGAAATTGTTCTGGTCGCAGTATCTTGTGCCAGAGCATCCCGTGCCCTTCACCGATCAGCTGAAACAGTTGGTGGAGCTTCATAGGGTTGCCGAACTAGCCATGAGGGATTTAATAATCCGGCTATGGCCAGCCGAAGCTATGCCTTGCAGCTACTTCAGACTCGTAAGGCGGCTGGTGAACGCTTGTCCTCGGCTGGATGTCGTCAAGCGATCGGCCTGTATTGAAGGTGCACGCATGGCCTTCGCCCGTTGCAAGATGTGGTTGTTGGAAATATGTCCTAGAGGCAATAATAAAAGTGTTATTATTATATTTCCTTGTTCATGATAATTGTCTTTTATTCATGCTATAACTGTATTATCCGGAAATCGTAATACACGTGTGAATAAATAGACCACAATATGTCCCTAGTGAGCCTCTAGTTGACTAGCTCGTTGTGATCAACAAATAGTCATGGTTTCCTGGCTATGGACATTGGATGTCGTTGATAACGGGATCACATCATTAGGAGAATGATGTGATGGACAAGACCCAATCCTAAGCATAGCACAAAAGATGGTGTAGTTCATTTGCTAGAGCTTTGCCAATGTCAAGTATCTCTTCCTTTGACCATGAGAGCGTGTAACTCCTGGATACCGTAGGAGTGCTTTGGGTGTATCAAACGTCACAACGTAACTGGGTGACTATAAAGGTGCACTACAGGTATCTCCGAAAGTATCTATTGTTTTATGCGGATCGAGACTGGGATTTGTCACTCCATGTAAACGGAGAGGTATCTCTGGGCCCACTCGGTAGGACATCATCATATGCGCAATGTGACCAAGGAGTTGATCACGGGATGATGTATTACGGAACGAGTAAAGTGACTTGCCGGTAACGAGATTGAACAAGGTATTGGATACCGACGATCGAATCTCGGGCAAGTAACATACCGATAGACAAAGGGAATTGAATACGGGATTGATTAAGTCCTTGACATCGTGGTTCATCCGATGAGATCATCGTGGAACATGTGGGAGCCATCATGGGTATCCAGATCCCGCTGTTGGTTATTGACCGGAGAACGTCTCGGTCATGTCTGCATGTCTCCCGAACCCGTAGGGTCTACACACTTAAGGTTCGATGACGCTAGGGTTATAAAGGAAGTTTGTATGTGGTTACTGAATGTTGTTCGGAGACCCGGATGAGATCCCAGACGTCACGAGGAGTTCCGGAATGGTCCGGAGGTAAAGATTTATATATGGGAAGTCCTGTTTTGGTCACCGGAAAAGTTTCGGGCGATATCGGTATTGTACCGGGACCACCGGGAGGGTCCCGGGGGTCCACCAAGTGGGGCCACCTGCCCCAGCAGGTTGCGTGGGCCAAGTGTGGGAGGGGACCAGCCCCTAGGAGGGCTGGTGCGCCCCCCACAAGGGTGCAAGGCGCAAGGGAGAGTGGGAGGGGGCAAACCCTAGTCCAGATGGGCCTTAAGGCCCACATTGGTGCGCCTCCCTCTCCTCTCCCCTCTTGGCCGCCACCCCCTTTGCCATCTAGGGCTGGCCGCACCCCTTGAGGGTGGGAAACCCTAAAGGAGGCGCAGCCCCCCCTTCCCCCTATAGATAGTTGAGGTTTGGGGCTGCCATAGACATGAGTTCTATCCCTCTTGGTGCAGCCCTACCTCTCTCTCTACTCCTCCTCTCCCATGGAGCTTGGCGAAGCCCTGCGGGATTGCCACGCTCCTCCACCACCACCACGCCGTTGTGCTGCTGCTGGACGGAGTCTTCCTCAACCTCTCCCTCTCTCCTTGCTGGATCAAGGCGTGGGAGACGTCACCGGGCTGTACGTGTGTTGAACGCGGAGGTGCCGTGCGTTCGGCACTTGATCATCGGTGATCTGAATCACGACGAGTACGACTCCATCAACCCCGTTCACTTGAACGCTTCCGCTTAGCGATCTACAAGGGTATGTAGATGCACTCTCCTTCTACTCGTAGCTGGTTTCTCCATAGATAGATCTTGTTGACACGTAGGAAAATTTTGAATTTCTGCTACGTTCCCCAACAGTGGCATCATGAGCTAGGTCTATTGCGTAGATTCTTTGCACGAGTAGAACACAAAGTAGTTGTGGGCGTTGATGTTGTTCAATATGCTTACTGTTACTAGTCCAATCTTGTTTCGACGGTATTGTGGGATGAAGCGGCCCAGACCGACCTTACACGTACTCTTACGTGAGACAGGTTCCACCGATTGACATGCACTTGGTGCATAAGGTGGCTAGCGGGTGCCAGTCTCTCCCACTTTAGTCGGAACGGATTCGATGAAAAGGGTCCTTATGAAGGGTAAATAGCAATTGGCATATCACGTTGTGGTCTTGCGTAGGTAAGAAACGTTCTTACTAGAAACCCATAGCAGCCACGTAAAACATGCAACAACAATTAGAGGACGTCTAACTTGTTTTTACAGGGTATGCTTTGTGATGTGATATGGCCAACAAGAATGTGGTGAATAATATGTGATGTATGAGATTGATCATGTTCTTGTAATAGGATTCACGACTTGCATGTCGATGAGTATGACAACCGGCAGGAGCCATAGGAGTTGTCTTTATTTATTATATGACATGCGTGTCATTGAAGAACGCCATGTAAACTACTTTACTTTATTGCTAAACGCGTTAGTCATAGAAGTAGAAGTAGTCGTTGGCGTGACAACTTCATGAAGACACGATGATGGAGATCATGATGATGGAGATCATGGTGTCATGCCGGTGACAAGATGATCATGGAGCCCCAAAGATGAAGATCAAAGGAGCTATATGATATTGGCCATATCATGTCACTACACTATTTGATTGCATGTGATGTTTATCATGTTTATGCATCTTGTTCACTTAGGACGACGGTAGTAAATAAGATGATCCCTTACAAAATTTCAAGAAGTGTTCTCCCCTAACTATGCACCGTTGCTATAGTTCGTCGCTTCTAAGCACCACGTGATGATCGGGTGTGATGTATTCTTACGTTCACATACAACGGGTGTAAGACAGTTTTACACATCGAAAACACTTAGGGTTAACTTGACGAGCCTAGCATGTGCAGACATGGCCTCGGAACACGGAGACCGAAAGGTCGAGCATGAGTCGTATAGTAGATACGATCAACATGAAGATGTTCACCGACGTTAACTAGTCCGTCTCACGTGATGATCAGACACGGGCTAGTTGACTCGGATCATGTGATCACTTAGATGACCAGAGGAATGTCTATCTGAGTGGGAGTTCATAAGATGAATTTAATTATCTTGAACATAGTCAAAAGGATTTTGCAAATTATGTCGTAGCTCGCGCTTTAGTTCTACTGTTTTAGATATGTTCCTAGAGAAAATATAGTTGAAAGTTGATAGTAGCAATTATGCGAACAGTAGAAAGCTTATGTCCTTAATGCACTGCTCAGTGTGCTGAACCCCAAACGTCGTTTGTGGATGTTTCGAACATCGAACATACACGTTTTGATAACTACGTGATAGTTCAGTTAAATGGTTTAAGTAGAGGCACCAAAGACGTTTTCGAAACGTCGCGGAACATATGAGATGTTTCGAGGGCTGAAATTGGGATTTCAGGCTCGTGCCCACGTCAAGAGGTATAAGACCTCCGACAATTTTCTTAGCCTACAAACTAAGGGAGAAAAGCTCAATCGTTGAGCTTGTGCTCAGATTGTCTGAGTGCAACAATCACTTGAATCGAGTGGGAGTTGATCTTCCAAATGAGATAGTGATGTTTCTCCAAAGTCATTGCCACCAAGCTGCTAGAGCTTCGTGATGAACTATAACATATCAGGGATAGATATGATGATCCTTGAAATATTCATGATGTTTGACACCGCGAAAGTAGAAATCAAGAAGGAGCATCAATTGTTGATGGTTGGTGAAACCACTAGTTTCAAGAAGGGCAAGGGAACAAAGGGATACTTCATGAAACGGCAATTCAGCTGCTGCTCAAGTGAAGAAACCCAAGGTTGAACCCAAACCCGAGACTAAGTGCTTCTGTAATAAGGGGAACAACCACTGGAGCAGCATTACCCTAGATACTTGGTAGATGAGAAGGCTGGCAAGGTCGATAGAAGTATATTGGATATACATTATGTTAATGTGTACTTTACTAGTACTCCTAGTAGCACCAGGGTATTAGATACCGGTTCGGTTGCTAAGTGTTAGTAACTCGAAATAAAAGCTACGGAATGAAACGGAGACTAGCTAAAGGTGAGCTGACGATATGTGTTGGAAGTGTTTCCAAGTTTGATGTGATCTAACATCGCACGCTCCCTCTACCATCAAGATTAGTATTAAACCTGAATAAGTGCTCTTGCACCTAAAGGAATGGTTTATTGAATCTTGATCGTAGGGATACACATTTTCATGCCAAAAGATATAAGATAGCAATGATAGTACCACTTACTTATGGCACTGCCATGTAAGTCATAATGGTATAAAACGCATGAAGAAGCTCCATGTTGATGGATCTTTGGACTCACTCATTTTTGAAAAATTTGAGACATGCGAACCATGTCTATTGGTATATATGCATGAAGAAGCTCCATGCAAATGGATCGTTTGGACTCACTTGATTTTGAATCACTTGAGATATGCAAATCATACCACATAGGCAAGATGACTGAAAAGCCTCGGTTTCAGTAAAATGGAACAAGATAGCAACTTGTTGGAAACAACACATTTTGATGTGTGCAGTCCAATGAGTGCTGAGGCATGCAGTGAATATCGTTACGTTCTTACTTCACAGATGATTTGAGTAGATGTTGAGTATATTTACTTGATGAATCACGAGTCTGAATTATTGAAAGGTTCAAATAATTTCAGTGTGAAGTTGGAAGATCGTCGTGATAAGAGGATAAAAATATCTATGATATGATCATAGAGATGAATATCTGAGTTACGAGTTTTGGCACACAATTAAGACATTGTGGAAATTGTTTCACAATTAATACCGCCTGGAACACCATAGTATGATGGTGTGTCCGAACATCATAGTTGCACCCTATTGGATATGATGCATACCATGATGTCTCTTATCGAATTACCACTATTGTTCATGGGTTAGGCATTAGAGACAACCACATTCACTTTAAATAGGGCACCACGTAATTCCGTTGAGATGACACCGTATGAATTATGGTTTAGAGAAACCTAAGTTGTCGTTTCTTAAAGGTTTGGGGCTGCGACGCTTATGTGAAAAAGTTTCAGGATTAAGCTCGAACCCAAAGCGGATAAAATGCATCTTCATAGGACACCCAAAACAGTTGGGTATACCTCCTAATTCAGATCCGAAAGCTATATGGATTGTTTCTTGAATCGGGTCCTTTCTCGAGGAAAGGTTTCTCTCGAAAGAGTTGAGTGGGAGGATGGTGGAGACTTGATGAGGTTATTGAACCGTCTCTTCAACTAGTGTGTGGCAGAGCACAGGAAGTTGTTCCTGTGGCACCTACACCAATTGAAGTGGAAGCTTATGATATTGATCATGAAACTTCGGATCAAGTCACTACCAAACCTCGTAGGACGACAAGGACACGTACTACTTTGGAGTGGTAAGGTGATCCTGTCTTGAAGGTCATGTTGCTAGACAACAATGAACCTACGAGCTATGGAGAAGCGATGGTGGGCCCGAATTCCGACAAATGGTTAGAAGCCATGAAATCCGAGATAGTATCCATATATCAGAACAAAGCATGGACTTTGATGGACTTGCCCGATGATCGGCAATCCATTGAGATAAATGGATCTTTTAAGAAGAAGACGGACGTGGATGGTAATGTCACCATCTATGAAGCTCGACTTGTGGCGAAGTGTTTTCCTACAAGTTCAAGGAGTTGACTACGATGAGATTTTCTCACTCGTAGCGATGCTTAAAGTCCGTCGGAATCATGTTAGCATTAGCTGCATTTATGAAATCTGGCAGATGGATGTCAAGACAAGTTTCCTTACTAGTTTTCGTAAGGAAAGGTTGTATGCAATACAATCAGAAAAGTTTTGTCGATCCTAAGGATGCTAAAAGGTATGCTAGCTCCAGCGATCCTTTTAAGGACTGGAGTAAGCATCTCAGAGTTGGAATGTACGCTTTGATGAGACGATCAAAGATTTTGGATTTATACAAAGTTTATAAGAAACTTGTATTTCCAAAGAAGTGAGTGGGAGCACTATAGAATTTCTGATGAGTATATGTTGTTGACATATTGATGATCAGAGATGATGTAGAATTTCTAGAAAGCATATAGGGTTATTTGAAAGGTGTTTTTCAATGGAAAGCCTGGATTAAGCTACTTGAACATTGAGCATCAAGATCTATAAGGATAGATCAAAACGCTTAATAGTACTTTCAAATGAGCACATACCTTGACATGATCTTGAAGGTGTTCAAGATGGACCAGTCAAAGAAGGAGTTCTTGACTGAGTTGTAAGGTACGAAGTTAAGACTTAAATCTCGACCACGGCAGAATAGAGAGAAAGGACGAAGGTCGTCCCCTATGCTTAAAACGTAGGCTCTTTAGTATGCTATGCTGTGTACCACACCTGAAGTGTGCCTTGTCATGAGTCAGTCAAGGGGTACAAGAGTGATCCAAGGATGGCTCACAGGACAGCGGTCAAAGTTATCCTTAGTAACTAGTGGACTAAGGAATTTTCTCGATTATGGAGGTGGTAAAAGAGTTCGTCGTAAAGGGTTATGTCGATGCAAGCTTGACACCTATCCGGATAGCTCTGAGTAGAGAGACCGGATACATATAATGGAGCAATAATTTAGAATAGCTCCAAGTAGAACAGTTATTTGGAATAGCTCCAAATAGAGCGTGGTAGCTGCATCTAGGAGATGACATAGAGATTTGTAAAGCACACACGAATCTGAAAGGTTCAGACCCGTTGACTAAAACCTCTCTCACAAGCAACATGATCAAACATAAAACTCATTGAGTGTTAATCACATAGTGATGTGAACTAGACTACTGATTCTAGTAAACTCTTGGGTATTAGTCACATGGCGATGTGACCTGTGAGTGTTAATCACATGGCGATGTGAACTAGATTATTGACTCTAGTGCAAGTGGGAGACTGTTGGAAATATGCCCTAGAGGCAATAATAAAAGTGTTATTATTATATTTCCTTGTTCATGATAATTGTCTTTTATTCATGCTATAATTGTATTATCCGGAAATCGTAATACACGTGTGAATAAATAGACCACAATATGTCCCTAGTGAGCCTCTAGTTGACTAGCTCGTTGTGATCAACAGATAGTCATGGTTTCCTGGCTATGGACATTGGATGTCGTTGATAACGGGATCACATCATTAGGAGAATGATGTGATGGACAAGACCCAATCCTAAGCATAGCACAAAAGATCGTGTAGTTCATTTGCTAGAGCTTTGCCAATGTCAAGTATCTCTTCCTTTGACCATGAGAGCGTGTAACTCCTGGATACCATAGGAGTGCTTTGGGTGTATCAAACGTCACAACGTAACTGGGTGACTATAAAGGTGCACTACAGGTATCTCCGAAAGTATCTATTGTTTTATGCGGATCGAGACTGGGATTTGTCACTCCGTGTAAACGGAGAGGTATCTCTGGGCCCACTCGGTAGGACATCATCATATGCGCAATGTGACCAAGGAGTTGATCACGGGATGATGTATTACGGAACGAGTAAAGTGACTTGCCGGTAACGAGATTGAACAAGGTATTGGATACCGATGATCGAATCTCGGGCAAGTAACATACCGATAGAAAAAGGGAATTGAATACGGGATTGATTAAGTCCTTGACATCGTGGTTCATCCGATGAGATCATCGTGGAACATGTGGGAGCCATCATGGGTATCCAGATCCCGCTGTTGGTTATTGACCGGAGAACGTCTCGGTCATGTCTGCATGTCTCCCGAACCCGTAGGGTCTACACACTTAAGGTTCGATGACGCTAGGGTTATAAAGGAAGTTTGTATGTGGTTACTGAATGTTGTTCGGAGTCCCGGATGAGATCCCGGACGTCACGAGGAGTTCCGGAATGGTCCGGAGGTAAAGATTTATATATGGGAAGTCCTGTTTTGGTCACCGGAAAAGTTTCGGGCGATATCGGTATTGTACCGGGACCTCCGGGAGGGTCCCGGGGGTCCACCAAGTGGGGCCACCTGCCCCAGCAGGTTGCGTGGGCCAAGTGTGGGAGGGGACCAGCCCCTAGGAGGGCTGGTGCGCCCCCCACAAGGGTGCAAGGCGCAAGGGAGAGTGGGAGGGGGCAAACCCTAGTCCAGATGGGCCTTAAGGCCCATATTGGTGCGCCTCCCTCTCCTCTCCCCTCTTGGCCGCCACCCCTTTGCCATCTAGGGCTGGCCGCACCCCTTGGGGGTGGGAAACCCTAAAGGAGGCGCAGCCCCCCCTTCCCCCTATATATAGTTGAGGTTTGGGGCTGCCATAGACAGGAGTCCTATCCCTCTTGGTGCAGCCCTACCTCTCTCTCTACTCCTCCTCTCCCATGGAGCTTGGCGAAGCCCTGCGGGATTGCCACGCTCCTCCACCACCACCACGCCGTTGTGCTGCTGCTGGACGGAGTCTTCCTCAACCTCTCCCTCTCTCCTTGCTGGATCAAGGCGTGGGAGACGTCACCGGGCTGTACGTGTGTTGAACGCGGAGGTGCCGTGCGTTCGGCACTTGATCATCGGTGATCTGAATCACGACGAGTACGACTCCATCAACCCCGTTCACTTGAACGCTTCCGCTTAGCGATCTACAAGGGTATGTAGATGCACTCTCCTTCTACTCGTAGCTGGTTTCTCCATAGATAGATCTTGGTGACATGTAGGAAAATTTTGAATTTCTGCTACGTTCCCCAACAGTGGTGGGCAAAGATGAATGTCGTCGAGCTGGCTAGGGGGCCGCCGGAGGGCAAGGAGCACCGCACACCCGAGCGCTATTTTGCGGATGTCCTAGAAGGGTCTCGCATTGTGGCGACGTAGTGTGGGCAGGACATTATTTTTGAATGAATACATTCGTGTTGTATTTGCCTTGTATGATGAAACAAAGTCAGTTTGTAATATAATGCTTATTTATGTTTTAATTTTTTTTCTCCTGTGCGGCCGTGTTGTATGCAATTTGAGGGTTGGCCAGTCGTCGGCTTCTGCCCCCAGGTAGGTAGTACGGGGGTGTTCGGTATGGAATCTAAACAATCTTGATCCAATTGTATGGTCCTTGAAGGAGTTGTTTAGCGCAACGAACTAGGCAATCAGACTATGCGGCTTAAACGCCCTCACTTAGCCATAGGAGTTTTGCAATAAAACATAGGCGCAACCCCTGGTGTTTGAACCAGAGTGCTATGAGCGTCTAATCGGGAAGTACCGATCCTTCACGTAATGCGGGAGAAATCTCCAACGATTTATAACCTCCGGACAGCTGACCGGCTCTCGCCGCATCATGACAGTCAGTTTTCTGCTTTCTCTACTGAGGTGCTCCTTTGGATAAACTAGAGCACAATCGCAGTAGTTCTCCCTTTACTACCTCAGCCGATATAGCAGAACGTAAGGTAGCAAGCACAGGAGCTGAGCAACCCAACTATTGACCAAAGACATGATTCGGAGCCAATGCATATAATGCTAAATTCGGGGTGCCAAACTATACTATAAAAAGTGTTCGGACTTTGTTGCCAGATTGTTGGGACCCGGGGAGCCCCTGGCAAATACGTACCAAAGTGTACGGATGCTAGAAGATAAGTTATTAAAGGAAAACAGAAAGAAAGTAGAGGTTATATCTAGGGCCCTAAAACTTGGGCCATGAACTATTTCCATTATAACTGGGCTAATGCATTAAGGCGCATCGATACAAATAAATGTGATAAGAAATCGGCTATTTAACATGCCAAGAGCAGAGGCGAGCTGCGTGCGGGTCCTGACAACAGTTAGAGTGGTCGGTGAATTGACCTCTGCATCTTCCCCTATACGTCTGTCCTTCTTGCCATCCTGTTGTATTTATCCTTTGGCAGGACCAGTAATCAGGCCATCAAGAAGGCCTATGTAAAAGAAACCTAGAGAAGGGAAGAGAAAATAGTGAAAGTATGTGTGTGTCCAGGATCGGTTGAGCCGAACTGTGGATCACAAGCTAGCTGTGCCTCCGTCGATGCCCATGGGATTTCTAGTGCGTAATTATGCACACGTGGTACAAATGCCACTACCTGATCGGGGCTAGGAAGGAGGCCAAACTGCTAGTCGAGCTCTTGATGAGCCACACTGTCCTGGTGCAGCGTGGTCCGGATCCTCTTGACGATGTCCAGGGGCTCGGCAGTCGGATTATGGTTTTGCTTGAGAAGGCCGCTTCTATTTCTGCTGCTAGGGCGGCGGTGTGCTCCTCTGTACGGAGGGAGCGCTCCATGTTTCCGTTGACCATTATGACGCCATGTGGGCCGGGCATATTAAGCTTAAGATAAGCATAGTGCGGCACCACATTGAACCGAGTGAATGTCGTCCGTCCGAGCAGTGCGTGATAGCCACTGCAGAATGGGACGATGTCGAAGATTAACTCTTCGCTTTGGAAGTTGTCGGCGGATCCGAAGACAACCTCTAGTGTGATTGAGCCCGTACAGCGGGCCTCTACACCTTGTATGACTCCTTTGAAGGTAGTCTTCGTTGGCTTGATCCTTGATGGATTAATGCCCATTTTGCATGTTGTGTCTTGATAGAGTAGATTGAGGCTGCTACCACCGTCCATGAGGACTCGCGTTAGGTGGAATCCATCAATGATTGGGTCCAGGACTAGTGCGGCTGATCCGCCATGCCGGATACTGGTCGGATGATCCCGACGATCAAAAGTGATCGGGCATGATGACCATGGGTTGAATTTTGGGGTGACTGGCTCTATCGCATAAACGTCCCTTAGTGAGCGCTTGCGCTCCCTTTTGGGGATGTGAGTAGCGTATATCATGTTCACCGTTTTGACTTGAGGTGAGAACTTCTTCCGTCCCCCTGTGTTCGGTTGCCGGGGCTACTCATCGTCGTCCTCGCTCTGTGATCCCTTTTCCCTGTTATCAGCGTTTAATTTGTCGGCCTGTTTAAAAACCCAACAGTCTCTGTTGGTATGATTGGCTGGTTTTTCTGGGGTGCCATGTATCTGGCACGGGCGATCGAGTATGTGGTCCAGGCTAGATGGTCCCTGATTGTTTCTTTTATATGGTTTCTTCCGCTGAATGGACTTGGAGCCACTGAATCCGGCGTTGAGTTTAGTGTCGTCGGTATTATCACCATTGTTTCGGCATTTGTGTCTATTACGTCGGAGCCTGCCGTTGTTGTTCTTAACCTCGGAGGGGCCTGCCTCGCTGGTTGTGTTTTTGCTGCGAGCCAACCAACTGTCCGCACCCACGCAAAAGCAGGTCATGAGTGCCGTGAGGGCTGCCATAGATTTTGGATTTTCTTGGCCGAGGTGGCGGGCGAGCCATTCGTCGCGGATGCTATGTTTAAAGGCCACTAGGGCTTCGGCATCCGGACAGTCGACGATCTAGTTTTGTGTAGTTAGGAACCTAGTCCAGAACTTCCTGGCGGACTCCCCCGGCTATTGAACTATGTGGCTTAGGTCATCGGCATCTGGTGGCCCGACATATGTACCTTGGAAGTTATCGAGGAAGGCCTCTTCCAAGTCCTCCCAGCTGCCAATAGAATTTTTAGGCAGGCTATTTAACCAGTGCCGAGCTGGTACTTTAAGCTTTAGCGGGAGGTACTTGATAGCGTGGAGGTCATCTCCGTGGGCCATGTGGATGTGGAGGATAAAGTCCTCGATCCATACCGCAGGATCAGTTGTCCCGTCGTATGATTCAATATTCACGGGTTTGAACCCTTCGGGGAATTCATGATCCATTACTTCATCCATGAAGCAAAGAGGGTGCACGGCACCTCTGTATCTGGTCGCATTGCGCCGTAGCTCTGATGGTGTTCGTCTGCGGTTTTCAGCTCAGGTGTGACTAGGCTTGTCATGTCCGAATAGGTAGCCATCATCACCTCTCGAGGGATGTCCTCCCGATCCATAAATAGATCGTGTATGTTCTGCTCTACTATCCAGGGTCTGCCGGAGGTCATATGTGTGACCCCGAGCTGTTCCATCTCTATTTTTACAAGGCGGTGGGGCAGGCTGCTGTTCGACATGAGTTGATGTTCGATCCCGTCCACGTGGTGATCGATCCGCCACACTGTCCCAACCGCGTGGTGGTCGGTCGGCCGCGTTGCCCGAGGAAGGTATGAGCTCTGGCGCCTCTTTGTCGAACTAGGGTAGCGGCCTTCGCTTTGGGTAACTCTTGGTTGGGCGTCTAAGGCCATATTCTTCGGCTTCCAGGACATCAGTCCATCTGTCGACGAGCAGACCTTGGTCAGCTTGAAGCTACTGCTGCTTCTTTTTCAGGCTCCTTGCAGTGGCTATTAGCTGGCACTTAAAGCTCTCCTGCTTCAGAGGCTCCTCAGGCACAATCAAGTCTTTGTTGCCGAGGCTCGCCTCCTCCTCGGAGGGCGTATGGTAACTACCATCCTCCGAGTCTTCTTCTATGGCCTGTTCGTCAGGGCTGACATGCCCTGATTCCCGGTTGTCTTGTTTGATAGTTTGTTCATCGGGCTCTTATGTGTCTTCGGCACCATCCGGAGTGTTATTGTCTCCTGTGCTGGTGTTGTTGTCCCTGCTGTGGCGGGATTTACAGCGGTGCCGCTGACGCCGGCGCTTTGGTTGTGTTTTAGGAGGGTCCTCCTTTGTGGGGTTTTCCTTGTCATCGCCGCTATTATATTTTGGCATATCTACCATGTAGACGTCGTATGAGGAAGTGGTCGTCCAACGTCCAGTGAACGGCGGGTTTTGGGCCTCCTCGTCTCCGGCATCGTCATCCATACCGTCGGTGTCTTCGGAGTCATAGTCAAGCTCGTCGGTTAAATCTCAACAGTGGCTGCGAAGTGGGTGGTGGGTGGGAAGCGGAATTCTCCTTCATCATCAGCCACCAGTTCGAACCGGACATAATTCGGCTGTGAGTCCCCCGCCAAGGACAGATTCCTCAAAGAATTTAGCACATCACACAAGGGCGAGTGTTGGAAGATGTCTGCGGCATTGAATTCAAAGATTGATAAACGATCAAGTTCGGCATCCGCAGGCTCACATGGTTCGGAACCTATAACCAGAGACGATTCCGGATTTTCGGTAACACAGATATTATGTGAGGTTAAGTCCATGTGCGGCTCCAACGCCGGAGAATCTGTGGCCTCTATGGCGGAGTTGAACCTCCAATCCTTGGATGCTGCAGTGTGCTCTGGATCTAAGGCCGGAGTGGTCACAGGAGCTATCTCCTGGATGCGGTCTAACGACAAATTTAGGTCATGTTCGTCGAGGTGACCGAGAGCGGCTGCCGCGGTCTCGAACCCGGCGAAGATCAAATCTCCGCGGATGTCTGCAACGTAGTTCAAACTCCCACATTTGACCTGATGGCCAGGGGCGTAGCTATCGATCTGCTCCAGGTGGCCGAACAAGTTGGCCCGCAGTGTGAAGCCGTCGAATACAAAGATCTGTCCGGGGAGGACGGTTTCTCCTCAGACAGCATCACTATCAACGATTGAAGGGGCCATCGAACCTTTCGTCGACGGCACAGTGGAACTCTCAATGAAAGCACCAATGTCGGTGTCAAAACCGGCAGATCTCAGGTAGGGGGTCCCGAACTGTGCGTCTAAGGTCGATGATAACAGAAGACAGGGGACACGATGTTTACCCAGGTTCGGGCCCTCTCTATGGAGGTAATACCCTACTTCCTGCTTGATTGATCTTGATGGATATGAGTATTACAAGAGTTGATCTACCACGAGATCGTAATGGCTAAACCCTAGAAGTCTAGCCTGTATGACTATGGTCAGGGGCGGGCCCAGGATTTTAAGAGTGTGTATTCAAAATTTAGAAGGCTTGCAAATTTTTTACAACCTCTTGTTTATTTTGGCTTGTATAAATGATTGTAGCACTATTTTTTAGAACTGTATAGGGTATAAAAGACATAAAATAGGGGAATAGTATCACAAAATCATATAATTGATCATAACTTGATATTTTTTTAATCTGAGATCATAACTTGAAATTGTTCAACATATGGAAGTACTGATTACTCTAAATCTGAAGCATCCCCGTAAAAATGAATCATAGACATCCATCTAAGAATTAACTGAAAAAGATCGTAAGGAAAGCACATCCCATGGAGAAAAATTAGAAAACATATCTGAAAAAGATCGATGTGTCCACTGAAGAACGAGCTCGCTGCCTTGACTCATGACTCAATCTACACCTTGGATGCATGCGCGGCATCGTCGGGTGCCGGCCTGGCGTCACGCCCAATGACCCTTCCGTCATGCGGCTGCGCTGCATGCTTTCTGGCCATGAGAATTGGGAGGAGGCGCTAGACCTAGATCAATCACGGCTTCGTGCGATTGCCCCCACGTCCACTACAGGAATTTCAAATTGGGTTGGGACAGGCCGGAAGGAGAATTGGTCCATTAGGCCATGTTGGAGCGGGAAGGGGGAGAGACAGGAGCAGGTGGGCTGGCTAATTCATGGGGTAAAAGCGTATACGACCTGTGAACCTCTTTGTTTTCATACAATACATGATACAAACTCTCTATATACATAATATTTTGCCAAAAACAAGGGTATTCACTTGAATACCCATGAATTGATATGGGCCCGCCCCTGACTATGGTAATGAGTCTCCCTTTTCCAGACTAAGTCCTCCGGTTTATATAGACACCGAGGAGATCTAGGGTTACACAAGGTTAGTTACAAAGAAAGGTATCTACATATCCGGTCGCCGAGCTTGCCTTCCACACCAAGGAGAGTCCATCCGGACATGGGTCCAGTATTCGATCTTCGTATCTTCACGGCCCATCAGTCTGGCCCGTGGCTAATAGGCCGGATGCCCGAGGACCCCTTAGTCCATGACTCCCTCAGCTATGTAATTGCTTTACTTTATCACTAAGCGGTAGCAATAGTCGTAGAAGTAATAGTTGGCGAGACGACAACGATGCTTCGATGGAGATCAAGGTGTCAAGCCGGTGACAATGGTGATCATGACGGTGCTTTGGAGATGGAGATCAAAGGCACAAGATGATGATGGCCATATCATATCACTTATATTGATTGCATGTGATGTTTATCCTTTATGCATATTATTTTGCTTAGTTCGACGGTAGCACTATAAGATGATCTCTCACTAAATTTCAATGTACAAGTATTCTCCCTGAGTATGCACCGTTGCGAAAGTTTGTCGTGTCGAGACACCACGTGATGATCGGGTGTGATAAGCTCTATGTTCACATACAGCAGGTGCAAGCTAGTTTTGCACATGGAGAATACTCGGGTTAAACATGACGAGCCTAGCATATGCAGATATGGCCTCGGAACACTGAGACCGAAAGGTCGAACATGAATCATATAGTAGATATGATCAACATAGCGATGTTCACCATTGAAAACTACTCCATCTCACGTGATGATCGGACATGGTTTAGTTGATTTGGATCATGTGATCACTTAGATGATTAGAGGGATGTCTATCTAAGTGGGAGTTCTTAAGTAATTTGATTAATTGAACTTTAATTTATCATGAACTTAGTACCTAGTAGTATTTTGCATGTCTATGTTGTTGTAGATAGATGGCCCGGGCTATTGTTCCATTGAATTTTAATGCGTTCCTAGAGAAAGCTAAGTTGAAAGATGATGGTAGCAACTACACGGACTGGGTCCGTAATTTGAGGAGTATCCTCATTGCTGAACAGAAGAATTACGTCCTGAAAGCACCGCTAGGTGCCAAACCCGCTGCAAGAGCAACGCCAGATGTTATGAATGTCTGGCAGAGCAAAGCTGATGACTACTCGATAGTTCAGTGTGCCATGCTTTACGTCTTAGAACCAGGACTTCAACGACATTTTGAACGTCATGGACCATATGAGATGTTCCAGGAGTTGAAGTTAATATTTCAAGCAAATGCCCGGATTGAGAGATACGAAGTCTCCAATAAGTTCTACAGCTGCAAAATGGAGGAGAATAGTTCTGTCAGTGAGCATATACTCAAAATGTCTGGGTATAACAATCACTTGATTCAACTGGGAGTTAATCTTCCTAAAGATAGTGTCATTTACAGAATTCTTCAATCACTGCCACCAAGCTATAAGAGCTTCATGATGAACTATAATATGCAAGGGATGGATAAGACAATTTTCAAGCTCTTCGCAATGCTAAAGGTTGCGGAGGTAGAAATCAAGAAAGAGCATCAAGTGTTGATGGTCAACAAGACCACTAGTTTCAAGAAAAAGGGTAAAGGGAAGAAGGGTAACTTCAAGAAGAACGGCAAGCAAGTTGTTGCTCAAGTGAAGAAGCCCAAGTCTGGACCTAAGCCTGAGACTGGGTGCTTCTACTACAAAGGGACTGGTCACTGGAAGTAGAACTGCCCCATGTATTTGGCGGATAAGAAGGATGGCAAGGTGAACAAAGGTATATGTGATATACATGTTATTGATGTGTACCTTACTAATGCTCGCGGTAGTGCCTGGGAATTTGATACTGGTTCTGTTGCTAATATTTGCAACTCGAAACAGGGACTATGGATTAAGCGAATATTGGCTAAGGATGAGGTGATGATGCGCGTGGGAAATGGTTCTAAAGTCGATGTGATCGCAGTCGGCAGGCTACCTCTACATCTACCTTCGGGATTAGTTTTAGACCTGAATAATTGTTATTTGGTGCCAGCGTTAAGCATGAACATTATATCTGGATCTTGTTTGATGCGAGATGGTTATTCATTTTAATCAGAGAATAATGGTTTTTCTATTTATACAAGTAATATCTTTTATGGTAATGCACCCTTGAAGAGTGGTCTATTTTTATTAAATATCGACAGTAGTGATACACATATTCATAATATTGAAGCCAAAAGATGCAGAGTTGATAATGATAGTGCAACTTATTTATGGCACTACCGTTTGGGCCATATTGGTGTAGAGCGCATGAAGAAACTCCACTCTGATGGGCTTTTGGAATCACTTGATTATGAATCACTTGGTACTTGCGAACCATGCCTCATGGGCAAGATGACTAAAACTCCATTCTTCGGAAAAATGGAGCGAGCAACAGATTTGTTGGAAATCATACATGCTGATGTAGGTGGTCCAATGAATATTGAGGCTCGCGGCAGGTATCGTTATTTTCTCGCCTTCACAGATGATTTGAGCAGATATGGGTATATCTACTTGATGAAACATAAGTCTGAAACATTTGAAAAGTTCAAAGAATTTTAGAGTGAAGTGGAAAATCATTGTAACAAGAAAATAAAGTTACTACAATCTGATCGTGGAGGAGAATATTTGAGTTATGAGTTTGGTCTTCATTTGAAACAATGCGGAATAGTTTCGCAACTCACGCCACGCGGAACACCACAACGTAATGGTGTGTCCGAATGTCGTAATCATACTTTACTGGATATGGTGCGATCTATGATGTCTCTTGCTGATTTACCGTTATCGTTTTGAAGTTATGCTTTAGAGACGGCTGCATTCACGTTAAAATAGGGCACCATCTAATTTCGTTGATACGACACCTTATGAACTGTGGTTTGGCAACAAACCTAAGTTGTCGTTTGATACGTCTCCAACGTATCTATAATTTTTGATTGCTCCATGCTATTATATAGTCTGTTTTGGATGTTTATTGGGCTTATTTATACACTTTTATAGTATTGTTGGGACTAACCTATTAACCCAAGGCCCAGTACAAATTGCTGTTTTTTGCCTATTTTAGTGTTTCGCAGAAAAGGAATATCAAACGGAGTCCAAACGGAATGAAACTTTCGGGAGCGTGATTTTTGGAACAAACGTGATCCAGAGGACTTGGAGTGGACATCAAGCAATCAACGAGGAGGCCACAAGGCAGGGGGTGTGCCTACCCCCCTGGGCGCGCCCTCCACCCTCGTGGGCCCCTCGTGGCTCCACCGACCTACTTCTTCCTCCCATATATACCTACGTACCCTGGAACCATCGAGGAGCACCACGAAACCCTATTTCCACTACCGCAACCTTCTGTACCCGTGAGATCCCATCTTGGGGCCTTTTCCGGCGCTCTGCCGGAGGGGGCATCGATCATCGAGGGCTTCTACATCAACATCATAGCCTCTCCGATGATGCGTGAGTAGTTTACCATAGACCTTCGGGTCCATAGTTATTAGCTAGATGGCTTCTTCTCTCTCTTTGGATCTCAATACAAAGTTCTCCTCGATCTTCTTGGAGATCTATTTGATGTAACTCTTTTTGCGGTGTGTTTGTCGAGATCCGATGAATTGTGTGTTTATGATCAAGATTATCTATGAACAATTTTGAATCTTCTCTGAATTCTTCTATGTATGATTGGTTATCTTTGCAAGTCTCTTCGAATTATCAGTTTGGTTTGGCCTACTAGATTGATCTTTCTTGCAATGGGAAAAGTGCTTAGCTTTGGGTTCAATCATGCGGTGCTCGATCCTAGTGACAGTAGGGGAAATGACACGTGTTGTATTGTTGCCATCGAGGATAAAAAGATGAGGTTTATATCATATTTCTTGAGTTTATCCCTCTACATCATGTCATCTTGCCTAATGCGTTACTCTGTTCTTATGAACTTAATACTCTAGATGCATGCTGGATAGCGGTTGATGTGTAGAGTAATAGTAGTAGATCCAGGCAGGAGTCAGTCTACTTGTTGCGGACGCGATGCCTATATACATGATCATGCCTAGATATTCTCATAATTATGCACTTTTCTATCAATTGCTCGACAATAATTTGTTCACCCACCGTAATACTTATGCTATCTTGAGAGAAGCCACTAGTGAAACCTATGGCCCCTGGGTCTATTCTCCATCATATTAATCTCCCGTCAACGAGCCATTTTTGTCGCCGTTTATTTTGCAGTTTTTACTTTCAATCTTAATCATAAAAATACCAAAAATACTATCTTATCATCTCTATCAGATCTCACTTTAGCAAGTGGTCGTGATGGGATTGACAACCCCTTTACCGCGTTGGTTGCAAGGTTCTTATTTGTTTGTGTGGGTACGAGGGACTTGCGTGTGGCCTCCTACTGGATTGATACCTTGGTTCTCAAAAACTGAGGGAAA
Source organism: Triticum aestivum (assembly GCF_018294505.1). Classification (NCBI taxonomy): domain Eukaryota; kingdom Viridiplantae; phylum Streptophyta; class Magnoliopsida; order Poales; family Poaceae; genus Triticum; species Triticum aestivum. The sequence continues at coordinate 390,017,325 of NC_057798.1, read as the reverse complement.
TACTTATGCTACTACGCTGCATCAGCCTTTCCTCTTCAAGGGAAAAACCAACGCATGCTCAAGAGGTAGCAACATTTAAAGTTTGCGGTGTGATGCTTATGTGAAAAAGCTTCAACCTGATAAGCTCGAACCCAAATCGGAGAAATGTTTCTTTATAGGATACCCAAAGGAGACTGTTGGGTACACCTTCTATCATAGATCCGAAGGCAAGACATTCGTTGCTAAGAATGGATCCTTTCTAGAGAAGGAGTTTCTCTTGAAAGAAGTGAGTGGGAGGAAAGTAGAACTTGATGAGGTAACTGTACCTGCTCCCTTATTTGAAAGTAGTTCATCACAGAAATCTGTTCCTGTGATTCCTATACCAATTAGTGAGGAAGCTAATGATGATGATCATGTAACTTTAGATCAAGTTACTACCGAACCTCGTAGGTCAACCAGAGTAATATCCGCGCCAGAGTGGCACAGTAATCCAGTTCTGGAGGTCATGTTACTTGACCATGACAAACCTACAAACTATGAGGAAGCTATGATGAGCCCAGATTCCACAAAATAGCTTGAGGCCATGAAATCTGAGATGGGATCCGTGTATGAGAACAAAGTGTGGACTTTGGTTGACTTGCCCGATGATCGGCAAGCCATCGAGAATAAATGGATCTTCAAGAAGAAGACTGGCGCTGACGGTAATGTTATTGTCTACAAAGCTCGACTTGTTGCGAAAGGTTTTAGACAAGTTCAAGGAGTTGACTACGATGAGACTTTCTCACCCGTAGCGATGCTTAAGTCCATCGAATCATGTTAGCAATTGCTGCATTTTATGGTTATGAAATTTGGCAAATGGATGTAAATACTGCATTCCTGAATGGATTTTTGGAAGAAGAGTTGTATATGATGCAACTTGAAGGTTTTATCGATCCAAAGGATGCTAACAAAGTGTGCAAGCTCCAACGATCCATTTATGGACTGGGGCAAGCATCTCGGAGTTGGAATAAACATTTTGATAGTGTGATCAAAAGCATATGGCTTTATACAGACTTTCCAAGAAGCCTGTATTTGCAAGAAGTGAGTGGGAGCTCTGTAGCATTTCTAATATTATATGTGGATGACATATTGTTGATTGGAAATGATATAGAATTTCTGGAGAGCATAAAAGGACCTCGGTGAAGCTGCTTATATATTGGGCATCAAGATCTATAGAGATAAATCAAGACGCTTAATTGGACATTCACAAAGCACGTACCTTGATAAAGTTTTGAAGAAGTCCAAAATGGATCAAGCAAAGAAAGGGTTCTTGCCTGTGTTACAAGGTGTGAAGTTGAGTCAGACTCAATGCCCGACCACTACAGAAGATAGAGAGAAAATGAAAGTTGTTCCCTATGCTTCAGCCATAGGTTCTATCATATATGCAATGCTGTGTACGAGACCTGATGTGTGCCTTGCTATTAGTTTAGCAGGGAGGTACCAAAGTAATCCAGGAGTGGATCACTGGACGGCGGTCAAGAATATCCTGAAATACCTGAAAAGGACTAAGGATATGTTTCTCATTTCTGGAGGTGACAAAGAGCTCGTCGTAAATGGTTACGTCGATGCAAGCTTTGACACTAATCCGGATGACTCTAAGTCACAAACCGGATACGTATTTATATGTGGGAGCCAATATGAAAATCCAGGTTCCGCTATTGGTTATTAACCAGAGACGTGTCTCGGTCATGTCTACATAGTTCTCGAACCCGTAGGGTTCGCACGCTTAACGATCGGTATTATGAGTATATGTGTTTTGATGTACCGAAGGTAGTTCAAAGTCCTGGATATGATCACGGACATGACAAGGAGTCTCGAAATGGTCGAGACATAAAGATTGATATATTGAATGACTATATTCGGACACCGGATGAGTTCCGGGGGTCGCCAGATAATTACCGGAGTGCCGGGGGGATCGGAACCCCCGGGTGAACTAATGGGCCAACATGGGCCTTGTGAGAGAGAGAGCAAGGGGCCTTAGGGCTGGCCGCGTGCCCTCCCCCTTGAGGAGTTCGAATTGGACAAGGAGGGGGGGCGGTGCCCCCTCTTTCCCTCCCTCTCTCCCTCTCCTTATTTTCCCCTTCCCCCCTCCTAGTAGGACTAGGAATGGGGGAGTCCTACTCCTACTAGGAGGCAGACTCCTCCCCTCCTTGGCGCGCCCAAGGGCTGGCCGGCCTCCCCCTTGCTCCTTTATATACGGGGGCAGGGGAACCCTAGAACACAACAACACACATTGTCTTAGCCGTGTGTGGTGCCCCCCTCCACCATAATCCACCTCGGTCATATCGTTGCAGTGCTTAGGCGAACCCTGCGACGGTACCTTCATCATCACCGTCATCATGCCGTCGTGCTGACGAACTCTCCCTCGACACTTAGCTGGATCAAGAGTTCATGGAACGTCACCGAACCAAACGTGTGCAGACCGCGGAGGTGCCATACTTTCGGTACTAGGATCGATCGGATCGTGAAGGCATACAACTACATCAACCACGTTGTCATAACGCTTCCACTTTCGGTCTACGAGGGTACATGGACAACACTTTCCCCTTTCGTTGTTATGCATCAACATGATCTTGCATGTGCATAGGAAAAATTTGAAATTACTGCGTTCCCCAACAACAACGCCTACGTGCCCGACACCGACTTTACCCCCATCTCGTGCTCCCTGCTCCAGCTCAAGGAACCTAGAAGTATAGGCTCTGACACCGCTCCGCTGAAGGACCCACGAGGGTGGACGAGGGCGGAACCGTGCTGCCTGAGAACGGCGAGGGCCTCCAGGACCAGATCCGCCGCGGTCGTGTGTTACGCTACCGGCCATCGCGATGGCCTTGCCTCGCTGGCCATCGCTGACTTCTGCTCCTCCGCCCGCTCCTCCGCCTACCGCTCCTCTGCCGCCTTCCATGGATCTAGGGCTCCTCTGCTCCTCCTACCGGCAGCTTATATGGACCGGCCGCCATTAATCTCTGCATGACCAGCATGGCCTTGGATTGGATGATTGACTCTCAGCAATCTGGGATTGGATCGGGAGGGAGAGAGTTTTGGGGAGAGGAAGAAGACTGGCTTCGATTTGGGGAAGGACGAGAGGATTGGGGCGTCACTCGTTGCGGTGACCTCGAGGCGTAGACCAGGGTGTGAATGTAGAAGTACCAGCGGTGGAGCCAGACGTACACTTATTCTGGGAAAAGGTTTGGAGCCTGATGCACGCTCTTTGGCGGATGGAGGGAGTAAGGAGGCTATAAGCCTGGAATTCTAATTGCTCTAACGGCGTCCGTCTGCCCATGTCTCCAATGGTTTCTTTGCTACTTCACACCCACCATGTCATCTTCCCTTTTTCCGGACTACCTTTTTTCTATTTGAGGGAACTACCTTCTTTTTCCAACTAACATGAATTGATCTTGTAGTACATCTTCAGACTACAAGACTTTGAACAGTCACTGTGCACGCGTTCCTCATCCCTGTGACTCATGACCAGGGTAACGATGAACAGTTGAGCAAATAAATCCGTGCAGATACTAACTGCCCTGCGTTGTCCGGACAGACGACACGGGTGACGTTCTGTTCGTCCTGCCAGCGCCTTCTCATCCCCTGCCGCCGCCGAACGAAGCCGTCGAGAGAGTCTCACGCGATCAACAGTGACGGCGAGGCTCTGTTGTAGTTCTCTGTTGGATCCAGGTAGTCGACGGTAGCGGTAACTCGGAGCCGATCAATGGCGATGAGGTATGGCAAAGGCCAAGGGAAGCACGACAGCGGGGTCCAAAGCCACTATGGACGTGGGCGTTGTTGCAGACTATTAAATTCATGGTTCAGCCAACTCATCCAAAAGTTTGAACTGATGGAGAGAGACGGGCAATATATTTCAACACCCCCTCACGTCTAGGCTTACTTAGTCCTTAGACGTGGGATCGATATACCCCGTGGAATCTTTTTGTTTTAATAATGCGTTGGTAGGGTCTTGAACTCAAGACCTCTTGGTTCTGATATCATATTGAATTCATACTCCAGGCAACTCATTCAAAAGTCCAAACTGATGGAGTGAGGCGAACAATATATTTCAACATGAAAGAATTGTCCAAATTAAATTATGTTTTCATATTCGTGTTTGTCTGATGAAGGCTTTCAAGATAAGATCCGTTTTGAATAAGTTTCGGTGAATTTTGAAAATAAATGTTATTTAACTCTTAAAACTTAGTACAAACGATCCATAATCCTAATTTGTGTGCGTGTAATCAACAACAAAATGTTTTAAATTTTTATCTATGATACTTGATGAAAGCGAGCGAGAAAAACACAAGTTTCAAACAAAACTCGTAAGTTTTAACAACTAAGACTTAAAATTTACTATGCCATCATACGAGGTTCAACTAGTGCGTGCCCGTGCAGCCCCGTGCCCTCTTCCCCCTTTTTTTCAATGGTGCAATGCACAGCCTGTCTTGTCTTTTCCATCACGTGCAACTCCACTACATGGCACATCTGTACGAGAAAGATACACAACGTGGTTATTACTGCCTTTATCTTTTGTGTAAAGGCATCTCTGTTAGCGGCACCAGTTAGTGGCAGTAGGGTGAGCTTTCCAGCCTGGGGTGGCCCCGGTGGTTCCGGCGCATCGAGAGGCAAACACAAATAATGGTGCACTAGATCGGCAACGCGTCTCGGCACGAGGGTGCCAGTCCAACCGATATGGCCAAGCAGTGGAAGGTCAAACTGCATTATGCATTAGTAGAAAGGCAAGTTTAACACATGTACGGAACAACTCAATCAGGATGAAATAAAAAAAGTTCAATGATCAAATCCCTGATATAACTCTTTTCCGATTAACATCTGATATTACTCTATATCTCAGGGTAGAAATATATCTGATATTGCTCAAAGAGTAGATGTTGGTAGATACTCACAACAGTAATCACCCTGTAAAATATCTAAAAAATGGCCCTATCTACATGCCATCAGCGCATTTGTTATAAAATGTGACATGAAATACCTAAGCAAGGTTTGGTATGATAGAAACCAAAAGCAGGCCATAGCAGTATTAGTCTCAGATAACTTGTTTACACTGTTTTTCATACTGCATAATAGTAAACTACATGGTTGACTGTTAGATATATAACTTTGTCCACACGCCTTCATCCGATTTGCTTGATATATAACTTTGTCCACACTCCTTCATTTGATTTGCTTGCATGTTTCAACGCATGGATCTGCTAAAGGACATGTCATGTTAGGCAAACTATTCAAATAGTGCGTCTCATGGACAGCGAGGAACTAATTTGGTCTGTATGAAAGAGAATCACTTTGGATAATATTAAGTGATCTGGATACAATGTAGCCTCTTTAACATAAAAGAATATAAAAAATGAAATTAAATTTATTTTATCTTAGTATTCCACAAGGCACCCAGAAAACATAATAAGCCTACTATACATAGATATCCTCCAAGATTTTCTTTAGGCACAAAACTTGATTACACTATGATCTCATCTTATTATGTGCCTAATTATTTAACACTGACAAACATGATTGATCTAGTAAAGGTGCACAATTTCAGCCAAGATTAATGTTGCAAGGTAATTGTCTCGGCACCAAAGCAGTTTTTTGGCACAAAGCTCTGATACAAAAAGGGAAAGGGATAATCACAAGTGCACATCCTTCTATCTAAGGTCACATACAACAACAATTTGAACATGTACTATTAGAAAATTGAAACCTCTCTTCAGTGTATATTTACTTAGAAAGATTCTCTCTAAAATAAACCAACATCATTTATCAAGTATTTATTTAGAAAGATTTTCTCTAAAATAAGCCAACATCATTCATCAAGGCCACCCAGTTTGGCGGTAAAACCAGAGGAGAGAAAGAGAAAAAAAGGACACATATATTTATTAATCTGTACATATATACTGAGAAGAAACAAGAGCTCCGAGTTGAGGTTCTTCTTCTCTGCACCCGCCCGCCCGCACAGCAAATAAAATCATTATTTTCACTAAGATCTCACAAGGGAACATGAAAAACTGTCAGGTACCAGCAAATAAATAAAAGAGATCTCCCTGACCAAGCCCACACTCTCACTCTCTCCCATAACTTATAAGAAGCCAACCCAATAGTAGCCATGCAGTTGAAACTTTAGAACAACAAGCAAACACCATGATGATGCACACAATCAGGGAAGGAACCAAGCCTACCAAATCGAAACACATCAGGGTATTCAAGGTTGCCAAATAGGAATTAGAACGATTGCTTGCGATGGATCATCCAGTTATTTTCAATTATTCCTGAGTGGAACCATAATGGTAGCAATACTGAAATAGTATTCATCCTGATCATCATCCCATTTGTTAGAAATTAACCTAATCATAGCAAAGAGTGGAGGAATCTAAAACTGTAATCTAAACAGAACTACTATGCAAGTTAAATCAGTCGAAGAATCGGGTCTGGCTAAGGAGAAAAACAAATAGGTTGCTGACAGTTGCAAAGGCTGGCCAGACTGGGTGTCATGCATAGCGCGATGTCTCCTCCCAGTGAATGCAATGACCGGATGTAATCAACATGACATAAAAATCAAAAAAGGGTGATACTAAAAATTGTTGTCTCCTTTGCCATACCCATGCAACTAGTGCTAAATCGTAATTGTAATCATACCACATCCTATCTATTTCGAAGTTGTAATGCAAACAGAGGTTGTAGAAAACAAAACCTATATGAGTAAAAAGGAATGATACAGGATCGAGATTACAGCAAGTTTTTCATATACAAAGCAACACATCCCACAAGTCTAAATATCATTGGTAATAATTAGGGCAAGTCATTTACAAAGAAAGGGACCGAACACCAAGTAGCACACTACAAAAGGCAGCTGGAGAGTATAGTACCGAAAGCAAGGCATACAAAAGACTACAAAAGGGAAGTGACAAAATGATAGCAGCCTTGATAAGTACACAAAATGAGAATCAATGGTGTAGCTCATCATAGCAAGTGATACTGCTGGAAGCATAGTTCCAATCATTGATAAGCAATGTTTTGCCAATGGAAATAAACAAAGGAAACAACAAACATTTGTTTACCAAGATAGCTAACAGAAATACTCAAATGTGTGCATCTTTCTCCGGTAGAAAAGCATAGTGACAGTCATTGTGTTATGCGAGTACATCCTCCTCCGATAAATAGCTCTAGGAATTCCAAGATAATATCATGAACTATTCCGCCAAAAATTCTCACGACAGTATGGTAAACATGAGTGTTTGGAAATGATATAGAGAAAACATAAATATGTGATTGATAAATGAGCAGCAAAGGAACATACAGGCACACAGGCCAACATAAAGATGCAAAAATAACATTATTGGAAATAATAAAAATGAGAAGCAATCGACGGTCAGTTTTAAGGTACGAGGTACAATTTTTTATTTCGAACAAAACCGGTCAATGAACACACATTTTGTTGTTGTATGGCCAATGTAAGAATACATAGACTAAATTGGTGAGTCTATGGTTACTCAACCAAGCATGTGCCGAGTCTCACCTGCTGATAAGATTGTTTTTTTTGCGAATAACTACGTGAATAAGGTAGACCTGAGATTTCACTATCCATGTATATATGATGTGTCGAGGCACCACACAGAGGCAAAGCGTTATTTTGGTTTACGAAACCACAACTGTATGGGCAACGACGACTCATAACACACTGAGAAAATGGTAAAATAAAATAAAAAGACATAAACCAAGGAACTAAGTATTTTGTTTCTTTTTCCTATCTTTAATAAAATCGATAGAGCTCCTGCCATGCTCGTCAATAAAAAATAAATAAGAGGCACAGATTCACATATTTATATATTGTTTTATTTCATTTTCCCATACATAACATCCAGACTATGTGTACACAAGTCATATATATGTAGCTAGCAAGTAATCCGTTAGATTAGCTTGCATGAACAAGGAGTTAACTGAAACGTATCACTTATCACAAGAGCTAGCCAGTAGTTTGCATGCTACTAACCTCACGGTTGACCAGCCTGCACTGTATGGACTCCTTCACGCTTCTGCATACAATGGGTTCTCTCCCCGGCGCTCCTCTGTTGGCGGAACAACAGACATACAATAAGAAACTAACATACAAAGTAAATGGAGTAACAAAAATTATCTTATAAACTTTAACCTAATAGGGGAATCGATCACATTGAAAATACAGATAGAGAAACATATTTTTTTAGATCTGTCAGACCTGAAGCTTGTATTAGCAAGTTATTGGACCTACTATCAAATAAAAGAATAATATTTACAAAAATATTACAGCTACTACCCTCATAGCACAAAAAGGAATCTGATCACAAATCACGGACCCATGTGAACCCACAAATTTGTCACCTACAAAAATACTATATGATTTACACAATTTACCTATGGAGACAATGAAACTATATAAATCCATCAAGTAAGAAAGGTATCAACTACATAGCCTAAGAATATATATATAGAGAGAGCTTCAAAGTGTCTTGTTCTTCGCAATGATATTAATCAATGTACAAAATGAACCCTGAAGCGGAACCAAGACATACCAAGGTTCAGTAGCACAACGATGGAATTTTTTCTCCAAAGCACTCGTGTACAGTATGATCTCGTGGTACACCTCGTAAGGGAAGCTGCTTACATTGTTGTAGAAAGGTGATCTTGAGCAGAGTTGGTCAGCTCTGCTCCTCCTCTCCTGCCAATCCCATGGAAGCTCACTGGAGATCTTAAATCTGAACCCTGCAAACAAACAAATACATGTTTGTATCATGAAAAAATTCATATACGACTGTGTCATCTTTTAAACAACATTACACCTAAGGAGCTAGCAATATGTTTGTATCAAATCAGCTATTTCCATCACAATGGAAAGATTAAAGAGAGGAGAGGGGCATGCTAGAATGAAATATGTATTACATAAATGGAGTGTAGCTCACCTTGTTGCTACAGGTTGGCATTGCTTGGGGAGGTAGTAGCTGCAGGCTTTGAGAAGGATGTTGGGTATAGGATTCTCCCGCCGCAGTAGCTTGTGGGAGACGCAATGTGCAGACCGAGATCTCCTCGCCCTCTCCCTCTCAGCTTCCTCCTCCTCCTGCCTTCTCTGTTTGCCAAAGAAATAGAATACACCTTACCAAATTCAGAAAATGACACCGAGAATAGATGCAGAGGGAAGTACAGGGAACTCAATAATTCCTAGAAGAAGAAAAAGAAAAGTAATGTGTAATCTGACTTTAGATTAACAACCTATGTGGGCTATTTGGCTGACTAATTATAACCACATGTCACTAAAACTACATGCCAAGACGGGAGAGGACAAATGGTTACCTTGGCGGGATCAAGCTGTGGGACCTAGAAGTAGTGGTGTCTTGGGTTCGAGCAGGCGAGGTTGGCGAGCTGCAGGCCAGAAGACGAGATGGCCGATGGCTACCGCCAAATGTGTGTAGCGACGTAAACTAAATATAGTGTATCATTGTATAGCTCATGCACCAAGGCATCAAAATTATAAGAAAAGTTTGCACAACAATCAAGCATTGCAAATACTTGGTATTTTACATTAGGGGTGCAGTCCAAACAATGGTTCATACCAACGCATCTATACAACAGAAGAAACCACAGGCAAGCCAAATCAGATATGAAAATAGTAGATAGCAAAGCAACATGAGAATAGTAGCCGACTATATTGGCATACCTTTAATTCTCAAAGAGTTGATTGGTTCATAACAATGGTTCGAGGAGAAAGCTGCAAATAGAAAAAATAAAAGATATTCTTTCAAACGTCTAATGGTTTGAGCAGGATATGGTAGTATAATTGTAGCAACAGCATCTAATAAATGTAATGCATGTTCTGAACTTCTCGCTAGCCTACACATGTAGTCTAATTGTAGCAACAGAGTCTAATAAATCTTATTAGCATATGATGCTCTTTAGTCCAGGATATAATGAGCTATATGTACTGCTCTGATTCACAACCAATAGCAATATCATGGTCCAGTATGCTTGTCATTAAATGATAAATGGACAGAAAGAAAGGGGATTCATGTACTTCTACAGCTCATTCCCTCCCTTCTCCCGCTTGTTCTCCCTTTCCTCCTGCTCATAGAGAATCAGACGCCGCCCCACCCCTAGCAGCCAGCAACGCCACCCCATCCCGGAGCAGCTGGCAGCGCTGTCCCCTCCCCAAGAAGCCCCCGTTGCCCCCTTACCAAGCTGTCGCCGACGCCGCCCCAGCAGACACACCTCCACTCCTCCTGTGATGAAGTTTCTCTTAAATGTTATTTTCCATGGAAGTGAACATATAATTCCTCGGATAGATAGAAATGATGAGATTCTCGAAGAACACAGTGATAGAAGCACCAAACTCACCACTAAATATGCCAGTTCAGCATGCACAAAAAAAGAATGATAACCTCGGAAGGACAAAAAAACAGGCCAATAAACTCGGTCAAAACAGATATTGCATTTGTTACTCCTTTTTTAACAGCTTAATTGGTGGCAGAAATTACAAGTAATCATGTCAGAGCCTCTACACCATCTTTGTCACCCAAGAAAATGCATATATCCAAAAGTACATAAAAGTAACCATATGTAGAATACATGTTTACCTTCTCCAAAGTTTGACCTTAACTTTTACTGATTGTCACTTTCCTGTAGTGTGAAGGGCCATTTGGAAACAGACGAGTTGAGCATTATCCATGGTAATTGGCACACATACACACGTTGTTCTTCGTTATTTCTTGTCGCAATCTCCGTATATATGGAGTTATAAAGCACAAATTGCCAGCTCTATTTGTCATAATCCATAGCATAGATCAATATGAAGAAAAAATGGAAGAAAAGATGCAGTAACCTGAATAGCTCAGTGAGCATTTGACAACTAAAGAATATAAGATATGCCAGGGATCTCCATCTTGTCAACTCCATGGAGAAAAGCATGCGTCATCAGCACGCACAAAAAAAACATAGAAGACAAAATGCCTTCCCGAACCATGTTTTATCAATAGACAAACTTCTGGTGGTAACCAAATGGCAGCAATTTTTCATAATTCAAATAGTTGATATGCCTAAATGAACAAAGTTCAACACTATTACAAGCTTGTCGAGAAGAGTGCAAGGCAAATCGATGCAAAAACTATATGTAAAAAGAAGGTGGCAACAAAACAAATTAACCCCAAATGCTTACTTAGCAAGGAAATAAGTTACAAAGCTAACAAAACATGCATCCTTCAAAGTTCACTTAAATTTAGTTTGGTGCATGATCCACAAAATGCAGTGGTGACAGATAGAATTGGGGAAAGCTTCAGAACAAACCAAAGAAAACAAAAGGAAATGCCCGCTCAATGGCTCAGATTTATGGAAGATGGCTATAAACACTGGAGCATAAATAACCCTAAGCAACACCTTTAGATATACAAGTAAAAAAGGGTCTAGGGTTCATTGCATAGTGGGCTCAGATTCACCTTTCCTCGATCATATAACCTACCCCCATCATCTCTTATCACCAGATCAATCTGTTTATACAGTGGAGTTGCCCTGGTTATCACTCAACAAGAATGACCATCCAAGGACAACAACAAGTATCACATGATCAAAAAGGATTCTTGAGACAAGAGGGAGGATCCAACCTGATACGCACAGGTGCCACGATTGCTCAAAGGCACACTTATTTCATCCACGATTAATCATCATCGCCCTAGCATGAACGCCACCGATCAATCTAGCAAATCCAGGAGCATAGCTATAGGACCAGGGCATCCACATGTAAACCAGAGCATCACATGAGCTCCCTATGATAGCAACTAAACATGAACAACAGCCTGGAAACCCTAAAATGGCATGGATCCACAACTATAGAGCTCAGGTAGGAACCGATGCATGAGTAGGACATAGAGCATCAACCAGATGAGTGCCACATCAATATAGCCATGGCCATGTCCCATACAGTAGCCGAAATAGAGGAGCAGGAGGAAGATGGACCTCACCGAGAGAGGTTGTAGCCGCGGCAGTACTCAGTGCGCGCCGGGGTTGCGCCTGAACGCCATCCAACCGGCGAGGAACCGCGTCGGAGTTGCGCCTTGCACCGTACCGCCGACGAGCACGAATGCATCAAACAACCTGTGTAAAAAAGGCATCGTTGTTTATCAGAAACAATTATTTAGGAATTACTATTTAGCACAAAATATACACACATCCAGCAGCACCATGAATTTAATTGTAGAAAGATACCACAAGCAAGACACAACCATACAAGAAATGAAATATGCAGCACCACCACTGATTTATCCAACAAAAGCATAGGATAACACAAGCAGCAGCACGACAAGAATCGGTGTTATCTCTCTAGGGGTGCACGTGCTATAGCTGCTACTCTGCCTCTATTTTCAGCGAACGGAGCTTTGATCTTTTTTGTCCATGCCTAACACAAATGAACATGGAGAAATTGCACTTGTTGGATGAACCAAGGATTTTCTTGCGGTGGCCTATCAGGGTCTTCTAGTTTTCTTAATGTCACAAATGCCACGAAAAGCATTTCCAGTCTAACAGAGTTAATTTAACGTGGCACTACTTCATGGCCATTTTTTACTTAGTTCACCTTACAGGTTATTAAGATGACACCCAAGTGCACAATTATTAAAATGGAAGAATTATAGCATCAAGTGGCAACTTTGGGCACAAAAGTATACTATCGAAGTGATAATACTTGCAGTGTAGGGAGTAGCAGAAACACACCTTGCTTCTTCGGGACGCCATGGACACAGGAGCAGCAGCCTAAAAAGTTTGGGGACACCATGATCTTGTCCAGCTCCGCGACGATGGCAACTTGCAAGCCAAGACGATGGGAGGAGGAGTGGTCAGAGAGAGAGAGAAAGAGAGAGAGAGAGAGAGAGAGAGAGAGAGAGATGAGGATGAAGGAGGGGAGGGGATGAAATCACCGGACATAGCCGCCGATGTTGGAGCCAACAACCGAAACCCTAGCCCTGGTAGCAGCCGGCTCCACGGCGCACGTGGCCGGCGCGTTGAGCCGCTACAGCACGGCCTTGGCAGCGCCACACCGCTCCCCGCAGCCGCTCCTCCCTCCGATGCTGCTCGTCGACATCGCCGAAGGCCTGCTGCTGCGTCACCTTGGCCTGCTACTGCTGCTCCCCGCCGCCGCCGCCGTCATGCTCCTCGTCCTCCCTCCTCTGCTGCTCGTCGTCGTTGGGGTGGGGGGGCACTCTGCTGCGGCGGATCTGGCCGCTGATGGCGCCGTTCGAGGTGGTGGGTGGCGGCCGCGGCGATGTGGGTGGGAGGAAAGGAGGCGTGCGGGAGAGGAGGGAAGGGGAGAGGAGGCGCGCAGGAGGGGAGAGGAGGCGACGACGAGGCGGGAGGAGCTGGGCGCGGGGCGGAGGCGCGAGCGAGGGAGGTGGGAGGCGGCTGCGTGGGAGGGAGGGAGGGAGGCGGCTGCGGGAGGGAGGGAGAGAGGAGGAGGCGGCTAGGTCTCTGGACAGGAGCGCCCCCCTTTTATACCCCTACCACGCGAAATGACCAAAATGCCCCAGTGGGGGCACGGTATTTACATTTTGCTGCCACTACTATTCATTCCAGCAGTGTCAATCCCAGATCCAACGGCCCAGGCTTCTCCAGATCTCGATCGGACGGACGAAAACGCATCAAGTGAACCGATCCAACGGCCCAGAATCACTGAGCTCTGAGGAGGCTTGTACATCTATCCTTCTCTTATTTCTGGATGCAATTGCAAGTTGCACTGCACCTGGGAAGTGGCACGTGCTAGTACGTGTGTGACCCCATGCCATGCATGGGCCAGGATAATGTCGACGCTTCCTTGGACACTTCGAATCCTCCAAACAATCTGAAGAAAAAGCGGTGCGTGTATTTGCTCCGTTTGGTGTGGATCTTGTTTTAATGTGCTCAATGCATATGGTATTGCAACCAAATCTTGCATCTTTTGTCGCCCGATCGGCCCCTTATCATCAATTTTTTACCCAGAACAAGCGCACATTTAATCCTTATAAGCATCTCCAAAGCGAGCCGGAATACCATCTTAAGATTGATAAAGTCGACATGAACATCTTCATAGTCGACAGAAACATTTCCTCCTATTAAACGTATATCATGGAAAAGCCTGAAATAAATTCAAAAAATACAAGCATCAATATTAAGTGTAGAACTTGAACTCTGATGGGCCCGGAATAGCAATGTCCTCCTCACTATCCAATCACAAGTTTTTTATTTAACTGGTTGAATTGCTTACCACATATGCCACCTGGTTATTATCCAATCACAAGTGGTTCACATTAGTTAGACGATGAAGGTTCATGCATACCTGCCCACAAAAAAAAATCATGCACTCATACACTATTTTTTAATTTAATGTAAATAAAAAGGTAAGAAAATCCCTAACGCCGACTTTCTTCTTCTTCTCGAATAGACTAAGGCGCCAGCCGCGAGACTCCAACATGAAAGTAAGGGCCAATGTTGATCGTGGATAAAACTCAGACCTTGCAATAGAACACCCTAGAAGATAGAATTAAAAAACATTAAAAAAAGTCCCAAGAGTTGACCAATTTCTTCTTCTCGAATGGACCGATGGGCACCGGCGCATGATTCCATTCAAAGCCAAAGGTTATTGTTGATCACAAAGAAGAAGTCATTTAGGCCACGGTCATATCACACCAGAGCACTTAAGAGCATTTTTAGCGCATTCCGCAAAAATCATATTTTAAAGGATTTTTTAAAGAAAATAAGCTTCGGCTAGCGGATTCACTAAACCACTAGTGCATAATTTTTTGTCTTCTATTCCCTAAATTTAGTCCAAGAGGGGGGGGGGGAGGGGGTCTCACTAAAGCCAAGGCTGCTCGCCTTTGTCTACTGCCGTTGTCCTGATGACAACTAAACCCCCTGTACTTGGAGACCATCAAGCTTTTCTGGCGTGTTGCCACGGAGTTGAGAGCTTTTGTGCTTTGTTTTGTGTTTCGATTTATTTTGTGTTCTAATAGTTTTTATAAGTTCTGAACAACCACTACCTCATACGAACAACTTTATCAGTTTGCTATGATTAAAGTCTCGGGGCCTGTTAGGGTGATACCTTCATATTATTGGAGCCGATACCCACTAGTGAAACTTTGAAATTAATTCTCGGCAACTCAGTATGTTGAAGGGCAGACCATTCAGAGAAGATGGTATGGAAGATCCATACAAACATGTGCAAAATGTTGATGAGATATGTGTGGGACATTTGAGCTTAATGCTTGTCTTATGATGAAATGAAGCTTAAGCTATTCGCTCATTCTCTAACCAACCAAGCAAAATCATGGTTATGTGATCATCCTACTATTACCGAGAAAGCAGAACTTACAAATCGAGGCGAAAGGTTGGTAGTTTTGAACAAAGACCAGGTGAAAGCTTAATAAAAACATATGTAAGGTACCGGGTGAAGGAAATAGTCCCAAGAGGCGATAATAAAGTTGTTATTTTATATTTTCTTATATCATGATAAATGTTTATTATTCATCCTAGAATTGTATAAACCGGAAACTTGATACATGAATGGATACATAGACAAAACATCGTGTCCCTAGTAAGCCTCTACTACACTACTAGACTATCTCATCAATCAAAGATGGTTAAATTGTTGGGGAACGTAGTAATTTCAAAAAAATTCCTACGTACACACAAGATCATGGTGATGACATAGCAACGAGAGGGGAGAGTGTTGTCCACGTACCCTCGTAGACCGTAAGCGGAAGCGTTATGACAACGCGGTTGATGTAGTCGTACGTCTTCACGATCCGACCGATCCAAGCACCGAACGTACGACACCTCCGAGTTCAGCACACGTTTAGCTCGATGACGATCCCCGAGCTCCGATCCAGCAAAGCTTCGGGGATGAGTTCGGTCAGCACGATGGCGTGGTGACGATGATGATGTTCTTCTGGCGCAGGGCTTCGCCTAAACTCCGCGACGATATGACCGAGGTGGAATATGGTGGAGGGGGACACCGCACACGGCTAAGGAACGATCCGTAGATCAACTTGTGTTGTTGTCCTAGAGGTGCCCCCTGCCCCCGTATATAAAGGAGCAAGGGGGGAGGGGGCGGGCGGCCTAGGAGGGGCGCGCCAAGGGGAGTCCTACTCCCACCGGGAGTAGGACTCCCTCCTTCCTTGTTGGAGTAGGAGAAGGGGGAAAGAGGGGGAGAGGAGGAAGGAAAGGGGGGCCGCACCCCTTGTCCAATTCGGACCAGAGGGGGGCTGCACGCCTCCTTCCTTTCGGCCTCTCTCCTCTATTCCCGTATGGCCCAATAAGGCCCATATACTCCCCCGCGAATTCCCGTAACTCTCCGGCACTCCAAAAAATACCCGAATCACTCGGAACCTTTCCGAACTCCGAATATAGTCGTCCAATATATCGATCTTTACGTCTCGACCATTTCGAGACTCCTTGTCATGTCCCCATTCTCATCCGGAACTCCGAACTCCTTCGGTACATCAAAACTCATAAACTCATAATATAACTGTCATCGAAACCTTAAGCGTGCGGATCCTACGGGTTCGAGAACTATGTAGACATGACCTAAAACTATTCTCGGTCAATAACCAATAGCGGAACCTGGATGCTCATATTGTGTGACGCCCGGATAATTAGGCTACAATATTCCCGCGTTAACGATACCACATCACCTCGGTTACTGTTGATAAACTCGAGTTAGTTCAAAAACGATTCGAATTAAAATTTAAAATATAGGCAAACAGTAAAATTTTCAAATATCAAAACTAAAATGTTTGGGTTGTGTCAAATAAATCGTAAGTAATTATGGTGGAGAAACCAAACTTTGATAAAATGTTTAAAGGCTCTAAAATGATTAAAACAGTAGTGAAAACAATTAAACAAATGCCCAGTGAATTTATAAAATGCTAAAACTATTTTATTATGGGTTAAGAATTAATCTTACGGTAGTTTGGTGATAAATACAAATTTGGGCACTAGTGATAATTTTTATAAAACTAAAAGTAAAAGAAACTAGAAATAAAATAGAAAAGAAAATAAGCAAAAGGAGAAGACAAAACAGTAAACACAAAAAAAGGGGCAAAGCCCCCTCTCCCTGGGCCATTCGGCCCAGCTGGCCGATACCGGCCACAACTAGCTGGCCCATCCCGCCGCCTTAACCCCCACTCCCCCTAACCCTAACCCCCACGATCCCCACTTCCCCCCCCCCTCTCGATCTACTCCGCTCCCTCTCCCTCGCCCGATCCCGATTCTGGATCGAGCCCCGCCCCACCGTCGCGCCTCATCCCGCCACTACTTCGCTGGAGCCACCCCGTCGCCGGAGCTCCTCCTCGTCCTCTTCCCCGCCAGATCCTGTGAGCCCGATGCCGGCGCCCAATCCGACGCCGCCCAGCCGCCTCGCCTCCTCCCCGACGTGCTCATCCACCGACCTCGACGCCGCTGGACCCCGCCGTCGTCGGAGCTGCCTCGCGGAGCGCCCTGCCGTCCTCCTCTTCGACTCCTCGCCGGACGTCCTCCTCTACGTCGCCGTCGTCCCCATCCTCCTCCCCAAAGGCTCCACCGAGCCTCGCCGACCCTCTTCTCTGCAACGATGGTGAGGCCACGGCCTCCCTCTTCTCTTCTCCCCCTCTCTGTTGCACGTCACCGGCCCGCACCCCGTTCGCCCCTGCTCGACCCAGAGCGAGCGCCCATGCGCTCCCATGCGCCCCCGCGCGCGCAACCAACGCCATCCAGCCGCTGCCACGACGCCGTCGCCCCCTGCTGCCCGCGCTCGCCGCCTGCTGTGCGTGCCCACACGCAACCACCCCGGAGCCGGCCACAACGCCCGCACACCCGCGCCAGCCTTCCCCGGCTGAGCCCCGCCGTGGCCTCCGTCGGCCGCCCCGCTGGATCCAGTGGCACCGCGCGGGTCCGTTCCCTCGGGCATGCGCCCGTTCGTGCGCCTGTGAGCCCCTGCGCCCGAACGCCCAGCGCCCGTTAAGGCCCTGGGCCACTTACGTGCGGGCCCCACCACCCAAAACATTTTATAAAATAAAAGAGTTAAAAAAATAACTAAATAAATAATATAATAATAATCAAATTAATTAATTAAGGAATTAATTAAGTTAATTAATCACAATTGGATTAACCTAATTAACTAATTAGTTTAATTAAACAGTGGTTAGATTAGTTAAACACTAATTAGGCTAATCAGTCAATGACCAGTGGGACCCACACGTCAGCGACCCAGTCAACACCTCTGTTGACTGCTGATGTCATGCTGACGTCATGATGACCCCTCTCTTCTCTCCGGTAGACCACGAGACCGACGCTGCTGCTGCCCAGTTCGACTACGGAGTTGACGACCCCTCTCTCTTGCCAGAGCAACCAGGCAAGCCCCCCCCCCTTGATCACCAGATATCGCCTATTCTCTTCTATACTGCTTGCATTAGAGTAGTGTAGCCTGTTACTGCTTTTCGTTGATCCTATTCTGATGCATAGCCTGACATTGTTGCTACATTTGTTGATACCTTACCTGCAATCCTAAATGCTTAGTATAGGATGCTAGTTTATCATCATTGGCCCTACATTCTTGTCAGTCTGCCTTGCTATACTATCGGGCCGTGATCACTTGGGAGGTGATCACGGGTATATACTATACATACATACATACTATACAGATGGTGACTAAAGTCGGGTCCGCTCAAAGAGTACCCGCGAGTGATTGACGGATTGGTGGCTGAAAGGACCTTTGTCCCGACGGCCCTCTGTGTGGATCTTTGTGGCGGAGCGACAGGGCAGGTTGAGACTGCCTAGGAGAGAGGTGGGCCTGGCCCTGTTCGGCGTTCGCGGATACTTAACACGCTTAAAGAGATCTTGGTATTTGATCTGAGTTAGCTACGAGCTTATACGCACTAACCATCTACGTGGGAGTAGTTATGGGTATCCCGGCGTCGTGGTATCAGCCGAAGCACTTCAGACGTCAGCGACGGAGCGGCGCGCGCCGGATTGGACTGGAACGCCTGCTAGGCTAGGTCTGCTTCCGGCCGCCCTCGCAACGTGCAGGTGTGCTATGGGCGATGGGCCCAGACCCCTGTGCGCTTAGGTTTAGACCGGCGTGCTGGCCTCTCTGTTTTGCCTAGGTGGGGCTGCGATGTGTTGATCTTCCGTGGCCGGGCATGACCCAGGAAAGTGTGTCCGGCCAAATGGGATCAAGCGTGCTGGGTAAGTTGGTGCACCCCTGCAGGGAAGTTAATCTATTCGAATAGCCGTGATCTTCGGTAACAGGACGACTTGGAGTTGTACCTTGACCTTATGACAACTAGAACCGGATACTTAATAAAACAGACCCTTCCAAGTTCCACAGACAACCCGGTGATCGCTTTTCTACAGGGCGACGAGGAGAGGATCGCCGGGTAGGTTTATGCTATGCGATGCTGCTTGGAGATGCTACTTGGAGATGATACTTGGAGATGCTACTTGGAGATGCTACTTGGAGATGATACTTGGAGATGCTACTTGGAGATGCTACTTGAAGATGCTACTTGGAGGACTTCAATCTACTCTCTTCTATATGCTGCAAGACGGAGGCTGCCAGAAGCGTAGTCTTCGACAGGATTAGCTATCCCCCTCTTATTCTAGCATTCTGCAGTTCAGTCCACCGATATGGTCTCCTTACACATATACCCAGGCATATGTAGTGTAGTTCCTTGCTTGCGAGTACTTTGGATGAGTACTCACGGTTGCTTTCTTCCCCCTTTTTTTCCCCTTTCCTTTCTTTCTGGTCGTCGCAACCAGATGTTGGAGTCCAGGAGTCAGACGCCACCGTCGACGACGACCCCTACTACACCGGAGGTGCCTACTACTACGTGTTGCCCGCTGACGACGACCAGGAGTAGTTTGGAGGATCCCAGGCAGGAGGCCTGCGCCTCTTTCGATCTGTATCCCAGTTTGTGCTAGCCTTCTTAAGGCAAACTTGTTTAACTTATGTCTGTACTCAGATATTGTTGCTTCCGCTGACTCGTCTATGATCGAGCACTTGTATTCGAGCCCTCGAGGCCCCTGGCTTGTATTATGATGCTTGTATGACTTATTTATGTTTTAGAGTTGTGTTGTGATATCTTCCCGTGAGTCCCTGATCTTGATCGTACACAATTGCGTGCATGATTAGTGTACGATTGAATTGGGGGCGTCACAAGTTGGTATCAGAGCCGACTGCCAGTAGGAATCCCCCTTCCACACTCCTTGGCCGAAGTCGAGTCTAGACATTACAAAAACTTTTACTAACTTGGTTGTGTGCCTTACGGGCCCACATCGCCATCGGGTGGTACTAGGATCTTTTACTCCTCGACCTTTACTCTGGGACTCTGATCTCTCTCCTATTCGGGTTTAATGAATTTACTAAAAGCTAACTTTAGGATCTCGTTACTACTCCCTCCCGGAGAACCCCTCACTACAGGTGATTGCTCCGTGAACCAGAAGGATTTGAAGATACTCGCCGATATTCTCTCGAGACCTTATGCCTGTCGCTTTTGCAATTCCCTACCACCGAAACATCCCTATGGATAAATACTTACACCTGTCGTTCTTACTTTTATTCGCAGTTGATCTTGTTATTACAAGATACCCCGAAATTCTCTCTAATGTTCTGAGAATCCTTTTGTGCCTACTGCCTTGCAGTTCCTTGTCGCCTGAATACCCCTACGGATAATTTATCGCACTTACCGAGTATCCACTCATCCCCAGTTGATGCATGTATGTCACGAATCCTCGAAATACCATTCGATCTTCCGAAAATCCTGAGCATCCTATTGCTCTTGAAATTCCTGATTACTTGCATTATGGATAATCCCATAAGTCTCGTAGACATATTGACATTCCTTGTCATTATCATTTTGAGTCTGTTGACTCAATATGTTGCGAATACACGCAATCATCATTGATCCTTATAAATTACCTTTCCGGCTGAGCTTCCATTCTTTTAACTGGAATTGGTTCTCGACCAATCCAATTGTCGTTGATTGTACCCTAAGGCTATTCAACTTACCCATCCCTAATCAGAGCATTGCTTCTGATCCCTTGATTTGGAAATCATAATTCCTTTGCATTTGACAATTGAGTTAGTCAGTTGTTTCTATAATCTGATCTCCTTGCATTCTTCTTCCTCTAGTTGAGTACCGATACTCGTATCAGATCCTTTGTGGACCATCAAGTCCTTTGTTGGATTGTTATCTGACAGTGTCCTACACATTTGATCACCTTGTGAGTTCTTCCCCTGATACATAATGCCTTTGTTAAGTTGTATCCTCTGCTTGGCCAACCATGCTCTGCTTTCGGGCTTGTGTTAATTACTCTTGAAACTTGTGGTATATGTTTCTAAGAAGCCCCTATGTGTTGAACATATGCCTTCTCTAAACCGTGTGAACCCGAAAGTTTTCACGAGTCATACTTATCTGGTATTGCACCAGGTAAAACTTTCAACAACTAATGTCATCTTCGAAATACGAGAGGGGAATGAAAGGGTATGCATTGGAGAAGTGGGAGTCGACCTTGAACCTTGTGCTCATGCCCATGGACGCGATATATATCCTATCATGAAAGCTTCTTGTAACAATAACTATTTCCTTGATAACTAACCTATGGTATCTGTGAATTGATCCCTTGCAACCGTGGTTCCGACCATGATTGTTCTTCTTTGATCTCATTTCTCGGACAAGTTAAAACAATTGTCTTCTATGGATCAATACACCAGTCCAACCTTACTTTGATCTTGTGTCGGGTATTACCCCCCTGGTATCTCGAGATTATCATGGAACTGCATAACTTTTTATGAGTTCTTCATCAAGTGCTACCTTCCCACTGATTCCAATTTTTCGCGGGCTCTGTGTTACTGAACACTCAAAGACACCGATAACTGAACCGAGTCCGCTCTATGGTTCAACAACTCTTCAGTAAGCTTCTATAAGTACGAGTTTGTACCCGATCACGCCATTCCTAGCCTATTTGGCTATATCATTGTCGTGACGATTCTAACGGTGCTACCTGGTCCTTATTCTCGGAGCACCAATTTTCGACGATGAACTAACCTTACGTCGATTTTCCTCGTCATACCCTTTCACCTTAAACAACAAGCTTGAGTTCGAGTTTGTGTCGTAACTGTGGTTCCAATAACCTCTTGCTTCATCATTCCTTTGACTTGATGTCGTCGCTGGTTGACTACATATGCATGAAATCTCTCGACAATTGTGTCGTGATCATCATCAACCTTATGAGCTCTTCCAGGAATTCAATTGAATTCATGATGGGTAATACCATCCTTGCCCCTCGATGATTCCTGTTCTCATCGACCACTTTATTGCCTTCCGTTCAACACAACTTGTTCGTGTTTTGTGTAAACCTTGAGATCACTGCTACCCAGTAGTTGATCTTCCTTACCTCGGAAGTATTACCATCTCTTTTTGTCAAGAATGTGGTGAGAATTTCACCACCTCTTAATAATTCTTGATATCATAATACTTCTTGCCATCTTCGTTCATTCCTTGGTCCCCGTATTGTTTTCAACCGGAATACCGACAATGGAGCTATGACGTGTGAATTCCAAAATTCTAGCAACCTTATTGCTTTGAAGTGAATGGGCGATAGTTCATTCTAAGTCCTTCGCTAATTGAATCACCATTCTGACATTGGTCGTGCAACCCAATCCACATTTCGGGCGCACCCTTCAACCAATGTTTAATTGTGTGTGTTTTCCTCGAGCATACTTCCTTATATCATTTGATCTGACAAATGTTATCTCCTTGTTCACTTAATGGTGGAAATCCATCTTTTGGGAATCTCGGTGAATTGCCGTTGAGTTCACCAGACACCTCCTTGTCCTCTCCTTGGTTTAATGATGAACTATTGTTTCAGGAACCCGCTCCCATAGTTCATTTCCCGAGAATCTTACCATGTCATTTCGTCGATATGTACCGCAGTTTTTCTTCTCGGACATCCTGAGTCTGGGGTATCATGACACCAATCGGATCTGAATCTTGGTCGGATATGATGGTTGGGACATTTTCCAAGAGTTATGATGTTGATCCTTTGATGGCCCGGTAACATGATGTCATGCCTAGCACCCTCCCCCCCCCCTCGGCTGGAGGACCTATCATTATAGATTCCTTTTCAGCAAGGTTATCCGTTCATCCATGGGGAAATTGTAAGACTTATTCTACAAGTTATTCCTGATGGATCCTTCGTGTTTCCAAAGTTTGATCTTCACCTGAAGACCATGTCAATGCTACCTCGAAGCATGTCAATGGTACTCCGATTTTCAACAAGAACATTTGAAGCCCAATGCTAAATGTTTCCTGCTCAATTATCCAAACACCGCTGTATGGTTAATGTCATGAAATTTTTCCTCGCCTTACCTAAAGGGTTTTCTACATTATATCATGTCATGGATATCATGCTCTGCTTCCCTTGGGAAGGATATACCCCTGAAATATGTGTTTAGACACATTGTCCTTTCCATTGTTCTATTTAAACTGATGATCACCTCCTTCCCATTATTTTGTTTAACATTACTGGTGATCTATATGATCTAAGCAGTAATATTCTCCTGCTTATGTGAACACCTCGGTGTACAACTCTGCCAGAGAGACCCTGTTACTTTTGTTGATGACATTTCGGTAACCATCGATGGATGAGAACCTTGCCTACTGGTCCGCCTCGTTCAACGAGCAGGAAAATGGTTCTCTTCATCCCTCGCCCTTGGTACCGACATTGTTGTCGACATAACTGATAGGCTACCCTCTAACATGTCTTGCTATCATGACCGTGCAAGAGTCAACACCCTTCCTACTTTTAACCACATGGTGGGCCCATAACCCACAGTTCCACAGGATCAAAACCTGACTCTCCTGTACAGCCCTGTTACTAATGGTTATTTCCCACGCTTGGCTTCATATTTAATTCACGGGCCACCTTCCTAATGCTCTATTCTGGTATCAGACGCAATACTTACTCTCGTCGCTCTGAAACCCTTTCTCACTCCGGTTCAGACTTCGAGAAACTATCTATCCGCTTGGAACCTCTTATTGTACCTTCGTACCTTACCCTCGACATATTTTATTGTTTCAACTCAAGAGATACTCTTATGCTCATTCATGGGTTAACCCCAGATTGTCTCTCTCATAAGCATTCTGTCGTAGCCGAGCTGCCCCTTACCTATTCGTAAGTACGTTGGAGTTCCCCAAGAAAAGGACGACTTCACCATGATGACCTGAAGCACAGAAATAAAGACATCAATATAATGGGTCGACCTCTTCGAGAAGAGCAACCAAGATTGAGAAGATCCGTTAGCATTTCGTAACTAGATCCCTCCCCCCTTACTCGTGCTCCTAAATCTCGGGACGAGATTTCTTGTAGTGGAGGAGAATTGTGACGCCCGGATAATTAGGCTACAATAATCCCGCGTTAACGATGCCACGTCACCTCGGTTACTGTTGATAAACTCGAGTTAGTTCAAAAACGATTCGAATTAAAATTTAAAATATAGGCAAACAGTAAAATTTTCAAATATCAAAACTAAAATGTTTGGGTTGTGTCAAATAAATCGTAAGTAATTATGGTGGAGAAACTAAACTTTGATAAAATGTTTAAAGGCTCTAAAATGATTAAAACAATAATGAAAACAATTAAACAAATGCCCAGTGAATTTATAAAATGCTAAAACTATTTTATTATGGGTTAAGAATTAATCTTACGGTAGTTTGGTGACAAATACAAATTTGGGCACTAGTGATAATTTTTATAAAACTAAAAGTAAAAGAAACTAGAAATAAAATAGAAAAGAAAATAAGGAAAAGGAGAAGACAAAATAGTAAACACAAAAAAAGGGGCAAAGCCCCCTCTCCCTGGGCCATTCGGCCCAGCTGGCCGATACCGGCCACAACTGGCTGGCCCATCCCGCCGCCTTAACCCCCACTCCCCCGAACCCTAACCCCCACGATCCCCACTTCCCCCCACCTCTCGATCCACTCCGCTCCCTCTCCCTCGCCCGATCCCGATTCTGGATCGAGCCCCGCCCCACCGTCACGCCTCATCCCGCCACTACTTCGCTGGAGCCACCCCGTCGCCGGAGCTCCTCCTCGTCCTCTTCCCCGCCAGATCCTGTGAGCCCGATGCCGGCGCCCAATCCGACGCCGCCCAGCCGCCTCGCCTCCTCCCCGACGTGCTCATCCACCGACCTCGACGCCGCTGGACCCCGCCGTCGTCGGAGCTGCCTCGCGGAGCGCCCTGCCGTCCTCCTCTTCGACTCCTCGCCGGATGTCCTCCTCTACGTCGCCGTCGTCCCCATCCTCCTCCCCAAAGGCTCCACCGAGCCTCGCCGACCCTCTTCTCTGCAACGATGGTGAGGCCACGGCCTCCCTCTTCTCTTCTCCCCCTCTCTGTTGCACGTCACCGGCCCGCACCCCGTTCGCCCCTGCTTGACCCAGAGCGAGCGCCCATGCGCTCCCATGCGCCCCCGCGTGCGCAACCAACGCCATCCAGCCGCTGCCACGACGTCGTCGCCCCCTGCTGCCCGCGCCCGCCGCCTGCTGTGCGTGCCCGCACGCAACCACCCCGGAGCCGGCCACAACGCCCGCACACCCGCGCCAGCCTTCCCCGGCTGAGCCCCGCCATGGCCTTCGTCGGCCGCCCCGCTGGATCCAGCGGCACCGCGCGGGTCCGTTCCCTCGGGCATGCGCCCGTTCGTGCGCCCGTGAGCCCCTGCGCCCGAACGCCCAGCGCCCGTTAAGGCCCTGGGCCACTTACGTGCGGGCCCCACCGCCCAAAACGTTTTATAAAATAAAAGAGTTAAAAAAATAACTAAATAAATAATATAATAATAATTAAATTAATTAATTAAGGAATTAATTAAGTTAATTGATCACAATTGGATTAACCTAATTAACTAATTAGTTTAATTAAACAGTGGTTAGATTAGTTAAACACTAATTAGGCTAATCAGTCAATGACCAGTGGGACCCACACGTCAGCGACCCAGTCAACACCTCTGTTGACTGCTGATGTCATGCTGACGTCATGATGACATCAGCAAACACTGTTCTGGATAATGTTGACTTAAAATATTTAAGTTAATCCTAAAAATGATTTAAATCTTTTAAAATTAATATAAAATAAACCGTAGCTCAGATGAAAATACTTTCTACATGAAAGTTGCTCAGAACGACGTGACAAATCCGGATACGCAGTCCGTTCGTCCGCCACACACCCCTAACCTATCGAACCCGCAACTTTCCCCCTCCGGCTCCTCTGCCCGAAAACCCAAAAGACCGGGGATATTTTCCCGAATGTTTCCCCCTTAACCGGTACCACCTCATACCACGCTAGGGCACGCCTAGCATCGTTACTTGTCATGTCATGCATCAATATGCATTGTTTGCATTGTATTCATTGTTTCTTCCCCCTCTTCTCTCCGGTAGACCACGAGACCGACGCTGCTGCTGCCCAGTTCGACTACGGAGTTGACGACCCCTCTCTCTTGCCAGAGCAACCAGGCAAGCCCCCCCCCCCTTGATCACCAGATATCGCCTATTCTCTTCTATACTGCTTGCATTAGAGTGGTGTAGCCTGTTACTGCTTTTCGTTGATCCTATTCTGATGCATAGCCTGCCATTGTTGCTACATCTGTTGATACCTTACCTGCAATCCTAAATGCTTAGTATAGGATGCTAGTTTATCATCATTGGCCCTACATTCTTGTCAGTCTGCCTTGCTATACTATCGGGCCGTGATCACTTGGGAGGTGATCACGGGTATATACTATACATACATACATACTATACAGATGGTGACTAAAGTCGGGTCCGCTCGAAGAGTACCCGCGAGTGATTCACGGATTGGGGGCTGAAAGGACCTTTGTCCCGACGGCCCTCTGTGTGGATCTTTGTGGCGGAGCGACAGGGCAGGTTGAGACCGCCTAGGAGAGAGGTGGGCCTGGCCCTGTTCGGCGTTCGCGGATACTTAACACGCTTAACGAGATCTTGGTATTTGATCTGAGTTGGCTACGAGCTTATACGCACTAACCATCTACGTGGGAGTAGTTATGGGTATCCCGGCGTCGTGGTATCAGCCGAAGCACTTCAGACGTCGGCGACGGAGCGGCGCGCGCCGGATTGGACTGGAACGCCTGCTAGGCTAGGTCTGCTTCCGGCCGCCCTCGCAACGTGCAGGTGTGCTATGGGCGATGGGCCCAGACCCCTGTGCGCTTAGGTTTAGACCGGCGTGCTGGCCTCTCTGTTTTGCCTAGGTGGGGCTGCGACGTGTTGATCTTCCGCGGTCGGGCATGACCCAGGAAAGTGTGTCCGGCCAAATGGGATCAAGCGTGCTGGGTAAGTTGGTGCACCCCTGCAGGGAAGTTAATCTATTCGAATAGCCGTGATCTTCGGTAACAGGACGACTTGGAGTTGTACCTTGACCTTATGACAACTAGAACCGGATACTTAATAAAACACACCCTTCCAAGTTCCACAGACAACCCGGTGATCGCTTTTCTACAGGGCGACGAGGAGAGGATCGCCGGGTAGGTTTATGCTATGCGATGCTGCTTGGAGATGCTACTTGGAGATGATACTTGGAGATGCTACTTGGAGATGCTACTTGGAGATGATACTTGGAGATGCTACTTGGAGATGCTACTTGAAGATGCTACTTGGAGGACTTCAATCTACTCTCTTCTATATGCTGCAAGACGGAGGCTGCCAGAAGCGTAGTCTTTGACAGGATTAGCTATCCCCCTCTTATTCTGGCATTCTGCAGTTCAGTCCACCGATATGGCCTCCTTACACATATACCCAGGCATATGTAGTGTAGTTCCTTGCTTGCGAGTACTTTGGATGAGTACTCACGGTTGCTTTCTTCCCCCTTTTTTTCCCCTTTCCTTTCTTTCTGGTCGTCGCAACCAGATGCTGGAGTCCAGGAGTCAGACGACACCGTCGATGACGACCCCTACTACACCGGAGGTGCCTACTACTACGTGCTGCCCGCTGACGAGGACCAGGAGTAGTTTGGAGGATCCCAGGCAGGAGGCCTGCGCCTCTTTCGATCTGTATCCCAGTTTGTGCTAGCCTTCTTAAGGCAAACTTGTTTAACTTATGTCTGTACTCAGATATTGTTGCTTCCGCTGACTCGTCTATGATCGAGCACTTGTATTCGAGCCCTCGAGACCCCTGGCTTGTATTATGATGCTTGTATGACTTATTTATGTTTTAGAGTTGTGTTGTGATATCTTCCCGTGAGTCCCTGATCTTGATCGTACACAATTGCGTGCATGATTAGTGTACGATTGAATTGGGGGCGTCACATATTGGCTCCTACATATTCTACGAAGATCTTTATCGGTCAAACCGCATAACAACATACTTTGTTCCCTTTGTCATCGGTATGTTACTTGCCCGAGATTCGATCGTCGGTATCTCAATACCTAGTTCAATCTCGTTACCGGCAAGTCTCTTTACTCGTTACATAATGCATCATCCCGCAACTAACTCATTAGTCACATTGCTTGCAAGGCTTATAGTGATGTGCATTACCGAGAGGGCCTAGAGATACCTCTCCGACAATCGGAGTGACAAAACCTAATCTCGAAATACGCCAACCCAACATGTACCTTTGGAGACACCTGTAGTACTCCTTTATAATCACCCAGTTACGTTGTGACATTTGGTAGCACCCAAAGTGTTCCTCCGGCAAACGGGAGTTGCATAATCTCATAGTTACAGAAACATGTATAAGTCATGAAGAAAGCAATAGCATCATACTAAACGATCAAGTGCTAAGCTAACGGAATGGGTCAAGTCAATCACATCATTCTCCTAATGATGTGATCCCGTTAATCAAATGACAACTCTTTTGTCCATGGCTAGGAAACATAACCATCTTTGATAAACGAGCTAGTCAAGTAGAGGCATACTAGTGACACTATGTTTGTCTATATATTCACACATGTATTATGTTTCCGGTTAATACAATTCTAGCATGAATAATAAACATTTATCATGATATAAGGAAATAAATAATAACTTTATTATTGCCTTTAGGGCATATTTCCTTCAGTCTCCCACTTGCACTAGAGTCAATAATCTAGTTCACATCATCATGTGATTCAACACTAATATTCACATCTGTATGTGATTAACACCCGTAGTTCACATTGTCATGTGACCAACACCCAAAGGGTTTACTAGAGTCAATAATCTAGTTCACATCGCTATGTGATTAACACCCTAAGAGTACTAAGGTATGATCATGTTTTGCTTGTGAGAGAGGCTTAGTCAACGGGTCTGTCACATTCAGAGCCGTATGTATTTTGCAAATATTCTATGTCTACAATGCTTTGCATGGAGCTACTCTAGCTAATTGCTCCCACTTTCAATATGTATCCAGATTGAGATTTAGAGTCATCTGGATCGGTGTAAAAGCTTGCACCGATGTAACTTTTTAGGACGGGCTCTTTTATCACCTCCATGATAGAGAAGTATTTCCTTGGTCCTCACTAAGGATATTCTTGACCGCTGTCCAGTGATCTACTATTAGATCAAAATTGTATTCCTTTGCCAAACACAGAACAAGGTATACAATAGGTCTGGTTCACAGCATAGCATACTTTATAGAACCTATGACTGAGGCATAGGGAATGACTTTTCATTCTCTTTCTATTTTCTGCTATAGTCGGGTTTTGAGTCTTACTCAACTTCACACCTTGCAACACAGGCAAGAACTCTTTCTTTGACTGTTCCATTTTGAACTACTTCAAAAATTTTA
This sequence comes from Triticum aestivum, assembly GCF_018294505.1. NCBI lineage: Eukaryota > Viridiplantae > Streptophyta > Magnoliopsida > Poales > Poaceae > Triticum > Triticum aestivum. The sequence goes on along the minus strand of NC_057798.1, from coordinate 389,987,523 downwards.
TCAAGGTATGTACTCAATGAAAAACTTATCAAGCGTCTTGATTTATCTATATAGATCTTGATGCTCAATGTGTAAGCAGCTTCACTGTGGTCTTTCTTTGAAAAACTTCTTTCAAACACTCCTTTATGCTTTCCAGAAAATTCTACATCATTTCCAATTAATAATATGTCATTCACATATACTTATCAGAAATGTTGTAGTGCTCCCACTCACTTTCTTGTAAATACAGGTCTTTCCAAAAGTCTGTATAAAACCATATGCTTTGATCAACTCATTAAAGCGTATATTTCAACTCCGAGATGCTTGCACCAGTCCATTGATGGATTGCTGGAGCTTGCACACTTTGTTAGCATCTTTAGGATTGACAAAAAACTTTCTGGTTGCATCATATACAACTCTTCTTTAATAAATCCATTAAGGAATGCAGTTTTGACATCCATTTGCCAGATTTCATAAAATGTGGCAATTGCTAACATGATTCAGACAGACTTAAGCTTTGATACGAGTGAGAAAATCTCATCGTATTCAACACCTTGAACTTGTTGAAAACATTTCACAACAAGTCGAGCTTAGTAGATAGTAGCACTACTATCAGTGTCCGTCTTCCTCTTGAAGATCCATTTATTTAACATGGCTTGCTGATCATCGAGCAAGTCAATCAAAGTCCATACTTTGTTCTCATACATGGATCATATCTCAGATTTTATGGCCTCAAGCCATTTCGTGGAATCTGGGCTCATCATCGCTTCCTCATAGTTCATAGGTTCATTATGGTCTAGTAACATGACTTCCAAAACATGATTACCGTACCACTCTGGTGCGGATCTTACTCTAGAAGACCTACGAGGTTTGGTAGCAACTTGATCTGAAGTTTCATGATCATCATCATTAACTTCCTCACTAATTGGTGTAGGAATCACTGAAACTGATTTCTGTGATGAACTACTTTCCAATAAGGTAGAAGGTATAATTACCTCATCAAGTTCTACTTTCCTCCCACTCACTTCTTTTGAGAGAAACTTCTTCTCTAGAAAGGATCCATCTTAACAACGAATAACTTGCCTTTGGATCTGTGATAGAAGGTGTACCCAATAGTTACCTTTGGGTATTCTATGAAGACGCACTTCTCCGATTTGGGTTCGAGCTTATCAGGTTGAAAACCTTTTTCATATAAGTATCGCAACTCCAAGCTTTAAGAAACGACAACTTAAGTTTACTGCTAAACCACGGTGTCGTCTCAACGGATTTAGATGGTGCCCTATTAAACGTGAATGTAGCTGTCTCTAATGCATAACCCCTAAAACGATAGTGGTAAACCGATAAGAGACATCATAGATCGCACCATATCTAGTAAAGTACGATTACGACGTTCGGACACACCATTACATTATGGTGTTCCAGATGGCGTGAGTTGCGAAACTATTTCACATTGTTTCAAATGAAGACCAAACTCATAACTCAAATATTCGTCTCTGCGATCAGATCGTAAAAACTTTATTTTCTTGTTACGATGATTTTTTCACTTCAATCTGAAATTCTTTGAACCTTTCAATTATTTCAGACTTATGTTTCATCAAGTAGATATACCCATATCTGCTCAAATCATCTTGTGAAGGTCAGAAAATAACGATACTTGCCACGAGCATCAACACTCATTGGATCGCATACATCGGTATGTATTATTTCCAATAAGTCAGTAGCTTGTTCCATTGTTCCGGAGAATGGAGTTTTAGTCATCTTGCCCAAAAGGCACGGTTCGCAAGCATCAAATGATTCATAACCAAGTGATTCCAAAAATCTATCTTTATGGAGTTTCTTCATGCGCTTTACACCGATATGACCCAAACGGCAGTGCCACAAATAAGTTGCACTATCATTATTAACTTTGCATCTTTTGGCATCAATATTATGAATATGTGTATCACTACGATCGAGATCCAACAAACTATTTTCATTGGGTGTATGACCATCAAATGTTTTATTCATTTAAATAGAACAACAATTATTCTCTGATTTTAAATGAATAACCGTATTGCAATAAACATGATCAAATCATATTCATGCTCAACGCAAACACCAAATAACATTTATTTAGGTTCAACACTAATCCCGAAAGTATAGGGAGTGTGTGATGATGATCATATCAATCTTGGAACCAGTTCCAACACACATCGTCACTTCACCCTCAACTAGTTTCTGTTTATTCTGTAACTCCTGTTTCGAGTTACTAATCTTAGCAACCGAACAAGTATCAAATACTCAGGGGTTACTATAAACACTAGTAAGGTACACATCAATAACATGTATATCAAATATACCCTTGTTCACTTTGCCATCCTTATTATCCACCAAATATTCAAGGCATTTCCGCTTCTAGTGACCATTTCCTTTGCAGTATAATCACTCAGTTTCAGGCTTTGGTCCAGCTTTGGGCTTCTTCGCGGGAGTGACAACTTGCTTGCCATTCTGCTTGAAGTTCCCTTTCTTTCCCTTTGCCTTTTTTCTTGAAACTAGTGGTCTTGTCAATCATCAACACTTGATGCTCTTTCTTGATTTCTACCTTCGTCGATTTCAGCATCACGAAGAGCTCGGGAATTGTTTTCGTCATCCCTTGCATTATAGTTCATCATGAAGTTCTACTAACTTGGTGGTGGTGACTAGAGAATTCTGTCAATCACGATCTTATCTGGAAGATTAACTCCCACATGATTCAAGCGATTGTAGTACCCAGACAATCTGAGCACATGCTCACTAGTTGAGCGATTCTCCTCCATCTTTTAGCTATAGAACTTGTTGGAGACTTCATATCTCTCAACTCGGGTATTTGCTGGAAATATTAACTTCAACTCCTGGAACATCTCATATGGTCCATGACGTTCAAAACGTCTTTGAAGTCCCGATTCTAAGCCGTTAAACATGGTGCACTAAACTGTCAAGTAGTCATCATATTGAGCCAGCCAAACGTTCATAACATCTACATCTGCTCCTGCAATCGGTCTGTCACCTAGCGGTGCATTAAGGACATAATTCTTCTGCGCAGCAATGAGGACAAACCTCAGATCACGGATCCAATCCGCATCATTGCTACTAACATCTTTCAACACAATTTTCTCTAGGAACATATCAAAATAAACATATGAAAGCAACAACGCAAGCTATTGATCTACAACATAATTTGCAAAATACTACCAGAACTAAGTTCATGATAAATTAAAGTTCAATTAATCATATTACTTAAGAACTCCCACTTAGAAAGGCATCCCTCTAATCTTCTAAGTGATCACGTGATCCAAATCAACTAAACCATAACCGATCATCACGTGAAATGGAGTAGCTTTCAATGGTGAACATCATTATGTTGATCATATCTACTATATGATTCACGCTCGACCTTTCGGTCTCCGTGTTCCGAGGCCATATCTGCATATGCTAGGCTCGTCAAGTTTAACCTGAGTATTCCGCGTGTGCAAAACTGGCTTGCACCCGTTGTAGATGGACGTAGAGCTTATCACACCCGATCATCACGTGGTGTCTGGGCACGACGAACTTTGGCAACGGTGCATACTCAGGGAGAACACTTCTTGATAATTAGTGAGAGATCATCTTAAAATGCTACCGTCAATCAAAGCAAGATAAGATGCATAAAGGATAAACATCACATGCAATCAATATAAGTGATATGATATGGCCATCATCATCTTGTGCTTGTGATCTCCATCTCCGAAGCACCGTCGTGATCACCATCGTCACCGGCGCGACACCTCGATCTCCATCGTAGCATCATTGTCATTCATGCCATCTATTGCTTCTACGACTATCGATACCGCTTAGTGATAAAGTAAAGCAATTACAAGGCGTTTGCATTTCATACAATAAAGCGACAACCATATGACTCCTGCCAGTTGCCGATAACTTCGGTTAGAAAACATGATCATCTCATACAATAAAATATAGCATCACGTCTTGACCATATCACATCACAACATGCCCTGCAAAAACAAGTTAGACGTTCTCTACTTTGTTGTTGCAAGTTTTACGTGGCTGCTACGGGCTTAGCATGAACCGTTCTTACCTACGCATCAAAACCACAACGATAGTTCGTCAAGTTAGTGTTGTTTTAACCTTCACAAGGACCGGGCGTAGCCACATTCGATTCAGCTAAAGTGAGAGAGACAGACACCCGCCAGCCACCTTTAAGCACGAGTGCTCATAACGGTGAAACCAGTCTCGCGTAAGCGTACGCGTAATGTCGGTCCGGGCCGCTTCATCTCACAATACCGCCGAACCAAAGTATGACATGCTGGTAAGCAGTATGACTTGTATCGCCCACAACTCACTTGTGTTCTACTCGTGCATATGACATCTACGCATAAAACCAGGCTCGGATGCCACTGTTGGGGAACGTGGTAATTTCAAAAAAAATTCTACGTACACACAAGATCATGGTGATGACATAGCAACGAGAGGGGAGAGTGTTGTCCACGTACCCTCGTAGACTGTAAGCGGAAGCGTTATAACAACGCGGTTGATGTAGTCGTACGTCTTCACGATCTGACCGATCCAAGCACCGAACGTACGGCACCTTCGAGTTCAGCACACGTTCAGCTCGATGACGATCCCCGAGCTCCGATCCAGCAAAGCTTCGGGGATGAGTTTCGTCAGCACGACGGCGTGGTGACGATGATGATGTTCTTCCGGTGCAGGGCTTCGCCTAAACTCCGCGACGATACGACCGAGGTGGAATATGGTGGAGGGGGGCACCGCACACGGCTAAGGAACGATCCGTAGATCAACTTGTGTTGTTGTCCTAGAGGTGCCCCCCTGCCCCCGTATATAAAGGAGCAAGGGGGGGAGGGGGCGGCCGGCCTAGGAGGGGCGCGCCAAGGGGGGTCCTACTCCCACCGGGAGTAGGACTCCCTCCTTCCTTGTTGGAGTAGGAGAAGGGGGAAAGAGGGGGAGAGGAGGAAGGAAAGGGGGGCCGTACCCCTTGTCCAATTCGGACCAGAGGGGGTCTGCACGCCTCCTTCCTTTCGGCCTCTCTCCTCTATTCCCGTATGGCCCAATAAGACCCATATACTCCCCCGCGAATTCCCGTAACTCTCCGGCACTCCGAAAAATACCCGAATCACTTGGAACCTTTCCGAACTTCAAATATAGTCGTCCAATATATCGATCTTTACGTCTCGACCATTTCGAGACTCCTCGTCATGTCCCCATTATCATCCGGGACTCCGAACTACTTCGGTACATCAAAACTCATAAACTCATAATATAACTGTCATCGAAACCTTAAGCGTGCGGACCCTATGGGTTCGAGAACTATGTAGACATGACCTAGAACTATTATCGGTCAAAAACCAATAGCGGAACCTGGATGCTCATATTGGCTCCTACATATTCTACGAAGATCTTTATCGGTCAAACCGCATAACAACATACTTTGTTCCCTTTGTCATCGGTATGTTACTTGCCCGAGATTCGATCGTCGGTATCTCAATACCTAGTTCAATCACGTTACCGGCAAGTCTCTTTACTCGTTATATAATGCATCATCCCACAACTAACTCATTAGTCACATTGCTTGCAAGGCTTATGGTGATGTGCATTACCGAGAGGGCCCAGAGATACCTCTCCGACAATCGGAGTGACAAAACCTAATCTCGAAATACGCCAACCCAACATGTACCTTTGGAGACACCTGTAGTACTCCTTTATAATCACCCAGTTACGTTGTGACGTTTGGTAGCACCCAAAGTGTTCCTCCGGCAAACGGGAGTTGCATAATCTCATAGTTACAGAAACATGTATAAGTCATGAAGAAAGCAATAGCATCATACTAAACGATCAAGTGCTAAGCTAACGGAATGGGTCAAGTCAATCACATCATTCTCCTAATGATGTGATCCCGTTAATCAAATGACAACTCTTTTGTCCATGGCTAGGAAACATAACCATCTTTGATAAACGAGCTAGTCAAGTAGAGGCATACTAGTGACACTATGTTTGTCTATATATTCGCACATGTATTATGTTTCCGGTTAATACAATTCTAGCATGAATAATAAACATTTATCATGATATAAGGAAATAAATAATAACTTTATTATTGCCTCTAGGTCATATTTCCTTCATAAATTTCCTAATCATAGACATGCGTTGTCATTTGATGAAAGGGATCACATCATTAGGAGAATGGTGTGATGGACAAGAGCCATCCGTTAGCTTAGCATAATGATCATTAAGTTTTATTGCTATTGCTTTATTCATGACTTATACATATTCCTTTGACTATGAGATTATGCAACTCTCGAATACCGGAGGAACACCTTGTGTGCTATCAAACGTCACAACGTAAATGGGTGATTATAAAGATGATCTACAGGTGTCTCATAAGGTGTTTGTTGGGTTGGCATAGATCAAGATTCATATTTGTCACTCCGAGTATCGGAGAGGTATCTCTGGGCCCTCTCGGTAATGCACATCATGATAAGCCTTGCAAGCAATGTGATTAATGAGTTAGTTGTGGGATGATGCATTACGGAACGGGTAAAGAGACTTGCCGGTAACGAGATTGAACTAGGTATGAGGATACCGATGATTGAATCTCGGGCAAGTAACATACCGATGACAAAGGGAATGGCGTATGTTGTCATTACGGTTTGACCGATAAAGATCTTCATAGAATATGTAGGAACCAATATGAGCATCCAGGTTCCGCTGTTTGTTATTGATCGAAGATGTGTCTCGGTCATGTCTACATAGTTCTCGAACCCGTAGGGTCCGCACGCTTAACGTTTGATGATGATTTGTATTATGAGTTATGTGTTTTGGTGACCAAAAATTGTTTGGAGTCCCGAATGTGATCACGGACATGACTAGGAGTCTCGAAATGGTCGAGAGGTAAAGATTGATATATTGGACGATGATATTCGGACACCATAATGGTTTCAGAGTGGTTCGGATATTTTTGGAGTACCGAGGGTTTACCGGAACCATCCTGGGAAAGTAATGGGCCTATATGGGCCATAGGGGACAGAGAGGGGAGCCAGCAAGGGGTGGCGCCCCCCCCCCATGGGCTATCCGAATTGGACAAGGGGAAGGGGGCGCGGCCCCCCTTTCCTTCTCCCTCTCCCTCTCCTTCCCTCTTGCCCCTCCGAAAGAAAGGAAGGGGGGCCGATTTGGACTAGGAGTCCTAGTCGGTTCCTCCCCCCCCATGGCGCGCCCCTTGGCTGGCCTCCTCCCGCTCCTACTATATATACTGGGGCAGGGGGGCACCCCAAAGCACATTAATTGTTCTCTTAGACGTGTGCGGTGCCCCCTCCATAGTTCACTCCTCCGGTCATATTGTCGTAGTGCTTAGGCCAACCCATGCGCGGATCACATCATCATCACCGTCACCATGCCGTCGTGCTGACGAAACTCTTCCTCGACACTTTGCTGGATCAAGAGTTCGAGGGACGTCATCGAGCTGAACGTGTGCAGAACTCGAAGGTGCCGTACGTTCGGTGCTTGATCGGTTGGATCGCGAAGACGTGCGACTACATCAACCGCGTTAAGCTAACGCTTCCGCTTTCGGGCTACGAGGGTACAAGGACACACTCTCCTCTCTCGTTGTTATGCCTCTCCTAGATAGATCTTGCATGATCATAGGAAATTTTTTAAAATTGCATGCTACGTCCCCAACACCGGGCTCTTATCAAAAAATTCTTCATCATTATTATCCGCCTTGGATGGCGTTACATTTCTTTTATGGAGGACTTAATAGCCAATGTAAGGAAACAGTTAATCTTGCATCTGGCAGATCTTTTATGGATTATAGCATCACCCAAGCTCAGGGGTTGCTTGATAAATTCGATTAACCAAGAAACTTGGAGTTCAGATAAACAAGAAGTTGAACCTGATTATGATTGCATTAAAACCGTCCTCAAGTCTAATGAGATGAAAGATATTAGTGGGAAACTCCATTTGGACGTTGACGTGGCTTTGCACGTCTTGAAAGATTTTTCTTTTTTGAGTTGATACAAGTCTCAAATGAGGATTGGCAACACCACGCCAAGAAGGCCAAGGAGTAGACTGTTGTCGAAAATAAATAGAAGTTGTAAAATTGCTAATGCTCCGCGATTGACACGATCTGAGAAGAAGCCCCAAGTGAATGAACTAGACCTTTCGCGGAAGCATAAAGAAATATAAAGGTGAAGCACCGTGGGATTAAACCTCACATGAATATTTTGGACGAACTCACTATGCCAGTTGCAGTAATGAACAATGATATCCAACTTGAAAAATAAGCCACTCCGTATATCAATGGACGCACGGAATGTAAGAACGCAAGGAAACCAGTCTTGTCATGTTCCTTCGGAAGCATATCACATTTTGGTTTATGTGATCTTGGTTCTCCCATTATTACTATTCCTTATAACGCATGTGAAAAAAAATTATAATGGATTTATGTGATCTTTGTTCTCCCATTACTGTAATTCCTTATAGCCCCTATGCAAAAACTTTTAATGATATATCTCGTGGTGCTTCGGAACCAATTGACATTATTATTAAGCTTGCTGATACAATTGATAGGGAACCTTTTGATATCCTTATAATCGTCAATGTTATTTTTGGCTTATTTATTTATATCGATATCTTTGTTTTGGGGATGTATGAAGATGATCATCGACCTATAGTATCCAGGGCAACCTTTTTGAACGCTGCATGTGCAGAGATACACTGAAGGAAGAATACTATATCTCTCATGTTCGGACAAGACAAGCTAGAATTTCCCTTTTTAGAAATTACTCCTATAAAGGATGCCATCACTGGACGAATGGCTAGGAGGCTCTCTCAGACCTCGACGAGCCCTAGTCTCACTCGGGGAAGATATTGATACCTTCATTTTGCATCATGACTACTATTATTTTTCTTATTTTGTAGTAATATTCCGTATTATGATGCAATTCTAATGCCTTTTTCTCTTAAAATGCAAGATACATCAAAATAGGGAGATTATTGCCGGTTGGAGTTCTAACCTAAAAAAAGGTACAACAGAGATAGAAATTCTGTGGAGCTCGAAATAGTGTGAAAAATTATGGAGATTTATTTTGAAATATATAAACATACTAGAAGAAATAAGTACCAGAGAAGAGCCTCGATGGACCCATAAGCCAGGATGCGCGCCATGGTGACTTGGGGAGCCCACAGAGGCGCACTGCTGACGTCCTTCTCTAATATGAAGCCATTTACTATAGAAAAAGTCGAGGCAAGACTTTCGGGACCAACTGCCGCCATCTCAAGGCGGAACCACTGGCGGAGCACTTTTGCTCTTTGGTCGAGCGATTCCACCAGAAGGGGAAAATCAAAGTCGTTGTCATCACCAATGTTCCACTCATCATGGTAGGCCTCATCTTCATCAACATCTTCACCAACACCATCTCATCTCCAAACTCTAGTTCATCTCTTGTGCTCAATCTTTGTATCAATCCTCAGACTGGTACCTGGGGTACTAGTAGTGCTGATTACATCTCGTAGTTGATGCTAGTTGGTGAGTGGTGAGTAGTTTAATTGTTCAAATTGTTGATTGCATATTTGTACCTACTGAACATGTTCAATATTATGAGTGGTGAGTAGTTTAATTGTTCTTGAGGACATGGGAGAAGTATTGGTATTAGTAATCATGAGAAGTTGGAACTTTTTCTCGAAGTTGATGAACGTTTTTTCAAAATCGATGATCTTTTTCTCGAAATTGATGATTTTGTTTTTCAAAATCGATGAACCTTTTAAATTTCTACTAAGTTTTTACAATTTCTATGTATGTTTTTCAAATTCGTGATTGTTTCAACATTTTTTAGAATTATTTTTCAAATGTATACTTTCTTTTTAAAATAATTTACATTAGGTATATATATTAATCCCTTTGTAAACTAATATAAGATCATTTAGATTACTAAAGTAATGATCTAAACGATCTTATATTTCTTTACGGGGAGTATATGTTAACTAAAGGAAGGGTCAAACGGGACTATTTCCTACTTCTTGTAACCGAAATGAACTCGACATAGTGGTTATTTTGGACTACTGTCAATGATTTGTGTGCGGAGTTCAAATCCCTCTACTCCTAGAATTGGTGACATGAATAAAACCTCGTCGATTTTTTCTCCTATTTGAGAGCAGGTTGCAGGGATTATTGGGCCAGCCGAGGAGCGCAAACAACTGGCGCTGAAGGCGTTGTATAGGTGGTCCCGGATGGATACCGCTCTCTCCAGTATGCTTCTCTTCCCCCTCTGTTAGACCTAGTTGTTGTAGCCAGCGCGACTACCACAACCGCTACCAGCACACCAACAGCTCCAAGCGTCCAGCCCTCTACCAGTCTGATTCTCTCGGCTCCTCTGCTCACGGCCTTGAGCTCGTCTCCGACGCTCACCACTGGATTGAGAAGAGGTTTTTTTTCTGCACTAATTTAGAATGAATCCCCACCACCGATTGATATATCCTTGTTTAGTTACTCTAATTTAGCATATATTAGCATTACCTTTGTGTTAGTAGAAGCTAATCTGCTACTCCCTCCGTTGCAAAATAGATGACCCAACTTTGTACTAACTGTGTACTAAAGTTAGTAAAAAGTTGGGTCATCTATTTTGGAACAGAAGGAGTAGATGCTAGATGCCAAATCTTTTAACTGGACAAGTCCTAATCTGGTAGCTAGATGCTATGCCTGCTGCTACTGCCACTGATTTTTATCTTGTGTTCTTGTAATATAGATGAAGAACAAGGGTGTTAGCTTACTTGCAAAGTGGAAAAAGGTTTCAAAAGAAAAGAAAAAACTTCTGCATCCACCGCAAGAGGTTAGAGATATTAGCACAATGATATTTTGCATCCAAGAGTCCAAGCTATGATCTGTTGATCTATACTTGGCTGCGTACCTGGGTGGACAGCGTCTAAAGAGCTTCGCCCAAAGGCTAGCTGAGGGCACAAAGGGTGGCATTTTGCTGCTTTGGAACGACTCCGCGGTCACGGTGAGAAATGTGCCAATTGGTGTCTTTTTCCTCTCTGCGACGATTGCCATCAACAACTATGACGATGAAAAATCTTTTAAGCTAACCTCAGTCTATGGCCCAACCCGTAGCATTCACAAGAAGGCTTTCTACCTTGAGCTGATTTCGGAAAAGCCTCCACCTGGAACCAAATGGCTTGTCAATGGTGATTTTAATCAAATCTACCGTGCAAGGGACAAAAACCGAACCAATGTGGACCGTGGTTGTCTTGTGCCTTTTTGCAACGCCGTGAACAATTGTGTGCTCAAGGAGATACACATGCAAAATAGGAAATTTACTTGGAGCAACGAGCAAAGTAACCCGACGATGAGAAAACTAGATAGCTTTTTTGCAATGAAGATTGGGATTTAGAGTTTGCCACCCACATTCTGCATGCCCTCTCCTCATCGCTTTCGGATCATTGCCCCCTTCTGGACGAAAGAAGCCTAAATCTTTCCAGTTTGAAAACTTCTGGACAAAGATGCGGGGATTCCAACGAGTCTTCACTGAGGCATGGAATGAGAATTCCGATCACATCGAGCCTTACCAGCGGATTTTCCACAAGCTAAAGAGAACAGAACAAAAGTTGCGCTCCAGGAGCAAGACCCTTGTTTCTAACTCCAGGTCCAGCTGCACATGGCTCTTGAGTTTATTCTTCGCCTTGACCTCGCTCAAGAACAAAGAGAACTAAGCCCGTAGGAAAGGGATCTTCGAACAAGACTAAAGCGAAAGATTGTTGGCTTGGCGGTGCTTGAAAAATCCAGAAAACGACAAAACTCGAGGATTACAAATCTTAAAGAAGGAGATGCCAACACGCGCTACTTCCACCTCCGTGTCAATCACCGCAGGATAAAAACCTTATTCATCTCCTCAAGCACAATCAGGGTTGGGTCAGCTCTGATGAAGACAAAGACAAGATTTTTTACAACCACTTTAAGAACATAGCCAAAAAAGGCCCTGCTCGTAGCATTGACGTCAATTGGGGTCTGATTCCAACCCCCAATTGTGAGCTACAAGGCTTGGACGAGGCATTCAGTAAGGATGAGTTCAAAACCGCGATGCTTGGTTTACTGGGTGACAAGGCGTCTGGTCCGATGGCTTCACATGCACTTTCTTTATGGCGTGTTGGAACACAATCAAGCAAAACATCATGATTGTGGTCAATCATTTCTCCAAACTACGGACTGCTCACCCTCATTGGTTGAACTCGGCTGATGTTGCCCTCGTTCCGAAGAAGGATGGTGCTGAACATATTTCTGAATTTCACCCTATAAGCCTAATCCATGCCATCACAAAGCTCATTGCGAAGATGATGTTCAAAAGGTTGCACTCCACATGAATGACCTTGTCTCACAAGCTCAAAGTTCTTTCATAAAAAAGAGATGTATTCATGACAATTTCATGTGTGTGTGCAACCTGGCTAGATGCTTGCATCGTAACAAGACCGCGGTTCTCCTGTTCAAGCTCGGCATCAAGAAAAAGTTTGATTCGATGTGTTGGGACTACCTCCTGGACTTGCTGAATCATCTAGGTTTCTCGCCTCGATTTCGTGGCTGGGTGTCTGTACTCCTGTCTATAGCCTCGTCGCGTGTTTTGCTCAATGGCGTGTCGGGCGACCCTTTCAGGCTTAGGCAGGGGCTGAGACAAGGGGACCCCCTGTCCCCTCTTCTCTTTGTGCTGGCCATTGATCCGCTGCATCACATCCTTGAGAAGGACACGTCACAAGGTCACCTCCAACCCATTGGTGGAAGTGCTATGACGACCTGAGCCTCCTTATATGCGGACGATGCTGCTGTTTTTATTGCCCCACTCAAGGCGGACGTCAGTTCTTTGCCGACACCCTCAGGAACTTTGGAGAAAATTCTGGATTGGTAACAAATTACTCCAAGAGCTTGGTGGCCAACATTAGATGTGAAAATATGGATCTTCTGGATATTCTCCAATCTTTCTCGGCACAACGAACCACCTTCCGGATGAAGTACCTTGGCTTACCTCTATTAGGGAAGCGCCCGGAAAGAATTCACTTTCTGCCTCTCGAGGACAAGATCGTGGCCCAGCTCCCTCCTTGGATGGGAAAGCAGGTTGCCGCCCCTAGAAGGATGGTTCTTATTAAGTATGTCATCACTGCCATCGCCATCTATTATATGACGGCCCTAAATCTTCCGGTGGAAGTTTTGAAAAAGATTGATGCTCTTCGACGTGCCTATCTTTGGGCTGGCTGTGACAAGGTCGCGAGAGGGAAATGTAAGGTCAAATGGGAGCAAGTTTGCAAGTACAAGCTGCATGGTGGTCTTGGGATACTAAATCATGAAAAGTTTGCGTCTGCACTTCGTCTCCGTTGGTTGTGGCTCAACTAGCAAAACCTTCATCAAGCCTTGGTCGGGCTTGGGCACCCGTTGCGACAAGAATGTTCGGAGCATCTTCGCATCGGCCTCCAATGTTCAGGTGGGTGATGGCCTCCATGCAACTTTCTGGGAGTCAGCTTGGCTGTATGGCATAAGACCCAAAAACATTGCTCCCAAAATTTTTGACATCTCCAACAAAAAGAATTGTTCAGTCAATAAGGCATTGCTAAACGACTACTGGATCTCCCAGGTGAAGGTTGCTTCGGTCATCTCCTCTGAGCACATTGCCCAGTTTGTTGTGCTTGGGGAAGACTTACCCACATCCAGTTTAACCCGGGCATGCAGGACTCCATCAGCTGGAAGCTCACTTCTGATGGCCATTACTCTGCGGCCTCGGCATACAAGGCTGAGTTTTTTGGTTTGGTGGACACGGATATGAACCAAAATATTTGGAAGAGCTAGGCTCCCCCAAAGTGCAAATTTTTCGCTTGGCTTGTTCTCAACAATAGGATTTGGACGGCTGACAGACTACACCCCCGCGGATGGCCGAACTGCAACCTTTGCCCACTATGCCAACAAGTCCAGGAATCGGCAGGCCACCTACTTTTTCAATGTCGACACAACATTCGGGTTTGGGGCATGATCAAAACTTGGCTTGATCTCCACGATGTCCAGCCCAACGATTGGATTGCGATGGATTCGGTTAAGGTTTGGTGGAGTCGGAATGCCATTAAGCAAACTCCATCGAGAAAGCCGCTTGTTTTCCTGATGATGCTTATCTCTTGGGAAATATGAAAGAAGCGAAACGCTGGAGCTTTTCACAACACGGCCGTCTCGGTGGGAGTGTTGGTCGCCAGGATAAAAAAGGAGTGCTGGCTTTGGAGCCTTGCGGGAGAAAACCATTCGTGTAACATTACGCCGCGAGAGTGATGTACTTTCTTAATCAATAAAAATGGCAAACCTTTTGCACTTAAAAAAAGATATTTTGCTACCATTGCTGATATATGGCCATTGACGGTAGGGATGGCACCCGCAGGGTTTGGGTGCGGGTGGAGCCACCCCATACCCTTATCCATCATCTCAAACCTTACCCGTCACCCGTACCTATACCCATTGACGGGTACAATTTTTCCCACACCCGTCACCCATCAGGGTAAATGAGTACCCGCAGGTAAAATTGCCCAGATTTGCAATACATAAATTTGAGCATTACATAGTCATAAAGAACAACTTATAACAATAATTTATAAACAACAACTCATCATGACATCAACGCATACTCGTTCGTGGGCTACCTATTGTGGTGCGGCGGCCTAACATGAATGCATGATGAGGTCTTGTTAGGGTTGTCGGATTTATGTACATATATATGTTTAATATGTGGATAAATAATATATAAGACCTATTTGTCACAATATATGCGGGTACATAGGTATGGGTTATACTAAACCATATCCATACCCACTATACCCGATGGGTATGAAATTTTCCTATTTATTTACCCATGGGTCTTTTTTACCCATACCCCTGCCCTAATAGGGTTTTTACCCGCAGGGTACGTGGGTAATGGGTACCCATTGCCATCCCTAATTGACGGGCTGCCGTGGGATGGGATGTCTTGTCTACTATCTAGTACTCCCTCCATTCGAGTTTATAGGGCTTATCTCAAAACTTTAGATTTTCCATTTTATAAGTCTCAATTTGATTGTTCCCCATCACATGTTCAGATTTCAAGACGCATTAAATCATTGCATGTAAGAACTAAAAGAAAATTGACCATTGCATGTACTTTATGCATACATGCATTGCAATTAATGCATTGGTAAACACAATTTAGGAAAAAAAAGCACATTTATTGAGTGTTTTTGCAAACTACAAAAATTATTTCACCACTCACCATCTACCTTGGTTGATGAGATTTTTTTAATTGAGTCATATAAACCGGAAATAAGGAAGTACTACTACATTTACATTGCATTTAAGGGAGTACCTACAACTCATCTAGATGATATATAATTTGGTCTCATTCACTTTGAAAACAAAAACACATAGTACAACCCACATCGGCACACACGCATCTTAAAGCATCACATTCAATGACTATAAAAGATAAATGGGACCAAATTATATCTTATCTTGATGAATTCTAGCAAAACTGTGCATTTAAACCGGAAAGAAGGGTGTACTGCCGTGGGATGGGAGTACTAGTAATTACAATCAATACCAGCACCAAATTCCTGGTTCCGCCACATGGCGGAGGACTAATACGACAACGAAATGTTGCAAAATATCTCCACGAGAAATATCTCTTGCATGCGTCGACCTCGGTCGACAATCGATCGTGCTACCGTGAAACATCCGAGCTAACAGCTTTGTCCGTCGGCTATGCTGCTCCACCAGCATCCGACCTACTGCTACCTATCTGATTCCATCCAGAACATAAACAGTGGTACGTGCACCAGTACATTTCATTTCCCCAATAATTGCGAGCTCGCATCCGGACCGGGCCCCCAACCATGAGTATAAGTGAGATGAATGAACAAATGTTGTCATGACTAGCTATTTTCCTGTACTCTAGAGTAACATTGACATGCATTTTTAGGATATTGTTCTTACGAAATTGGGAGGGTTACCAAACTCGTACTGGACTTTTGCTGTAAAAATGAAACCCGCATTCCAGATTTTGTTCTGTCTAGGTTTATATTACTAGTCATGTAATCTAACCTGAATCTTACAACCTTTGCACGAAGCTCGACTCGAATACACCTGATGACACAAGACGTCAACTTATATAGACACAAAAGAAAAATGCCATACTAGCAATCCGAAGAATATTGCCTCGCTAAGATATGCATAAACTAGCAATCAAACTTGGTACGTGGATCATCATTTGTTCCATGAATGTGGATGAACTCAGAAGATACTGATGACAGATAATATTAATAATGTAAGCTAGCTAAGATAAGCCAGGAGGAGATCCTTGGCCTGGTCGAAAACTGAGCGACAGGATCCAGCAGAAGAACGCGCACGGAAGCTGCAGAACTATCTCGAAAACTGGCCACGACCATCATACACGACGACTGGTTGATCGGATGGTGTTAAGCACAACGCACGTCCGCGTGTATACTTTTTTTTTTGTTTCTGCATGATATATGGACATCAATCTTTACCAGAAACATTGGTTACAAACGTCAAAAAACACACACACATTGGTTTCAAATCAGGCGGTTCTAACCAGGGATTAGCTCATTTTATCACTTTTATTAAGTCGGACTAGGCCAATAATACGTGGGTGCATTTGCGTCCGAGTACAAAAGTCCAGACCAGCCCGATCGAAAACAAAATGCACGCACGGCCAAGGGATACGACCTACATTCATTATTGGTCGGGCACGGGGCCGGTCGGACCCAGATGGACTCACATCACGTCGCGCTAGTCCGCCCCCACGAAACGCACCCTGCGCCAAGAAGACGAGTCGCAGAGCCATGTGACGACGGGACCACCCATCCTCCCAGTACCAGGGTCCTCACCGACGTGGCCAAAGCACAGGCGAGGCTTGGCTTAGCTTAGCTTTTCTCCCGTGCAACGAGGGCCCGCGAGAGCTTGGAGGCTTGTGGAGCGCATGCATGGAGCCACGTACCACGTCTAGAATCTCAAAAAAGGACAAAGAAAACTTACGACGTCTAGAAATGCAGCGGACTGCGGACGCATGTAGCCATTGGTTGCTAATTTTTGTGTTTCGACCTTTTGCGAAAAGTTTAGCTGGATTTGACCCCAATTCCAAAGAATTTTAAATTTTTACCTACCGCCAGTGCTCTAAGCGGCACGGTATAACCGGCTACCGCCGACTCATCTGACAGTAGCATAAGGTCAACTCCACCGCTAGATCCCATCCGGACGTCCGTTTTCGTCCGTTTGGATAGCGATTGGGGCGGATGTTCAGGGGCGCGCAGATGTATGGAGCATACGCGCCCAACGCGCAGAAGGGCCTCGAAACCCCAAACAGTCCGCCCGGCTCGTCGCAGTGCCTCCCAGCGCACGCCTCGCCGTAGTGGACGCGTAGGGCTCGGCCGCCTCCGCCCTGAGGTTGCCCGCCGCGGCGCACGCCCCGCCGTCGCACGCCCGTCCGCACGGAGCCACGCTGAGCTCGTCCGCGTCCGCCCCGAGCTCGCCCGCTGCCGCCTGCGCGCCGCGCCGAGCACGCCCACTGTCGCCCGCACGCCGCGCCGAGCGCGCCCACGCGCGGCCCGCGCGCCCGCCCACCCGTCGAGCTCGCCCGCGTGCCCGCCCCCGCGCAGCCCGCGCGCCCGTCCCGCCGCCGAGCTCGTCTGCGTGCCCGCCCCCGCGCAGCCCGCGCGCCCGTCCCGCCGCCGAGCTCGCCCGCGCGCACGCCCTGCCGCCACGCGCCCGCGCGCACGCCCCGCGCCCCCCGTGCTCGCTGCCCCACGCACTGGAGCTCGCCGCCCCGCCGCCTCGGGTCGCCTCGCGCGTCGTCGTTGGAGCACGCGGTGGCGCGAGCATGGGGGTGGGAGCAGGCGGGGGTGGAGCGCGACGGCGAGGTCGGACTGCGGGGCGCGAGCACGGGGACGGGAGCAGGCCGGACGGGCAGCAGCGTTGCGAGCACGGGGTAGGCGGGCGCGTTGGACGGGTAGTAGGGAGGCAGAGGTTGATTTGTGGGCAAGCTAGCGGACGCACCGGACGAGAGAAACCAGCGCCAGCGTCCGCCCATGTCCGGTTTGCCCCATTTCTTGCTCCAATTTGCTCCATATTTCGGGTTGACCCGGACAAAAACGGACGTCTGCGGACGACTTTGTCCGTTTGGGTCCGCCCATTGGGTGCACTTTTTACCCCAAACGGACATTTGCGAACGATTTGGGTCCTGCGGTGGAGTTGGCCTAACGGCAGCCGACGTTAGCCACCCCTATTAGGGCCGACGTGGTGTAACTGCTCTACCGCCGTAGTTAGCAACAGTAGGCCACCCTACTGCCAGCGTGTTTGGCGGAAGGCTATGAGACCCTACCGCTGGAGGGCCTGGTGGTAGGGTGCTCTATCATTTATTTTTGGACAAGATATTGATCATTTCAACAAATATATGAATGATCGTTCAACACATTGATAGTTCAACACGGTAGCAAATATTGTTTGCAAATTGAAATGTGATGATCTCAAATCGACATATGAAATAGATTCGAAATATCAAATAGGTTTAACATAGTTTAAAGGTAGCAAATCTACATCACCAACATAGCATACAAGTTCTTGTTCACAACTAGTTCAACTAAGCAACATCACCAACACAACCATATCATCTCTTCCTTCCATTTGTGGCGGTACGCTCCTCGTTTGTGTTCGAGCGGCCTTCGTCCATCTTTTTCGTGCGACGACGAGTAGGCGGTCTCTGAAACGGGGATGGGCTCTGCCAGTCCTTCTTCGGAACTTTCCCTCTCTTCTCCTGGGTTGGCTGAGTCGGTGGAGGTCCGTCATCGTCGTCGTACTCCTCCTCCTCATCGCCTTGCTCCTCTTCCTTTTCTTCACCGCCTTGTACCAGATCAGATGTAAACCTTGCCGTAAGTTTGGTAGGAAGGTACCAAAGTAATCCCGGCAAGGAACACTGGACAACGGTCAAGAATATCCTGAAGTACCTGAAAAGGACAAAGGACATGTTTCTCGTTTATGGAGGTGACGAAGAGCTCGTCGTAAAGGGTTACGTCGACGCTGACTTCGACACAGATCTGGATGACTCTAAGTCACAAACCGGATACGTGTATATGTTGAATCATGGACCAGTAAGCTGGTGCAGTTGCAAGCAGAGCGTCGTGGCGGGATCTACATGTGAAGCGGAGTACATGGCAGCCTCAGAGGCAGCGCATGAAGCAATATGGATGAAGGAGTTCATCACCGACCTAGGAGTCATACCCAATGCGTCGGGGCTGATCACTCTCTTCTGTGACAACACTGGAGCTATTCCCCTTGCCAAGGAGCCCAGGTTTCACAAGAAGACCAGGCACATCAAGCGTCGTTTCAACTCCATCCGTGAAAATGTTCAAGATGGAGATATATATATTTGCAAAGTACATACGGATCTGAATGTCGCAGATCCGTTGACTAAATCTCTTCCGCGAGCAAAACATGATCAACACCAGAACTCTATGGGTGTTCGATTCATCACAATGTAACTAGATTATTGACTCTAGTGCAAGTGGGAGACTGTTGGAAATATGCCCTAGAGGCAATAATAAAAGGATTATTATTATATTTCCTTGTTCATGATAATTGTCTTTTATTCATGCTATAATTGTATTATCCGGAAATCGTAATAGACGTGTGAATACATAGACCACAACATGTCCCTAGTGAGCCTCTAGTTGACTAGCTCGTTGATCAACAGATAGTCATGGTTTCCTGACTATGGACATTGGATGTCGTTGATAACGGGATCACATCATTGGGAGAATGATGTGATAGACAAGACCCAATCCTAAGCATAGCACAAGATCATGTAGTTTGTTTTGCTAGAGCTTTTCCAATGTCAAGTATCTCTTCCTTAGACCATGAGATCGTGTAACTCCCGGATACCGTAGGAGTGCTTTGGGTGTACCAAACGTCACAACGTAACTGGGTGATTATAAAGGTATACTACGGGTATCTCCGAAAGTGTCTGTTGGGTTGACACGGATCGAGACTGGGATTTGTCACTCCGTATGACGGAGAGGTATCACTGGGCCCACTCGGTAATGCATCATCATAATGAGCTCAAAGTGACCAAGTGTCTGGTCACGGGATCATGCATTACGGTACTAGTAAAGTGACTTGCCGGTAACGAGATTGAACGAGGTATTGGGATACCAACGATCGAATCTCGGGCAAGTAACATACCGATTGACAAAGGGAATTGCTTGAATCCTCGACATCGTGGTTCATCCAATGAGATCATCGAGGAGCATGTGGGAGCCAACATGGGTATCCAGATCCCGCTGTTGGTTATTGACCAGAGAACCGTCTCGGTCATGTCTACGTGTCTCCCGAACCCGTAGGGTCTACACACTTAAGGTTCGGTGACGCTAGGGTTGTAGAGATATGAGTATGCAACAAACTGAAAGTTGTTCGGAGTCCCGGATGAGATCCCGGACGTCACGAGGAGTTCCGGAATGGTCCGGAGTTAAAGAATTATATATGGGAAGTCGAGTTTCGGCCATCGGGAAAGTTTCGGGGGTTACCGGTATTGTACCGGGACCACCGGAAGGGTCCCGGGGGTCCACCGGGTGGGGCCACCTATCCCGGAGGGCCCCATGGGCTTAAGTGGGAGGGGAACCAGCCCCTGGTGGGCTGGTGCGCCCCCCCCCCGGGCCCCCCTCTGCGCCTAGGGTTGGGAACCCTAGGGGAGGGGCGCCTCCACTGGCCTTGGGAGGCAAGTCTCCCCCCTTGGCCGCCGCCCCCCTAGGAGATCCCATCTCCTAGGGCCGGCGCCCCCCTGGGGTCCCTATATAAAGAGGGGGGGTGGGAGGGTAGCCCCACCTAACACCTGGCGCCTCCCTTCCCCCCTTGCTACACCTCTCCCTCCCGTAGTCGCTTGGCGAAGCCCTGCCAGAGCCCTGTTGCATCCACCACCACGCCGTCGTGCTACTGGATCTTCATCAACCTCTCCTTCCCCTTGCTGGATCAAGAAGGAGGAGACGTCACGCTGACTGTACGTGTGTTGAACGCGGAGGTGCCGTCCGTTCGGCGCTAGGATCTCCGGTGATTTGGATCATGACGAGTACGACTCCCTCAACCCCATTCTCTTGAACGCTTCCGCTCGCGATCTACAAGGGTATGTAGATGCACTCCCCTCTCTTGTTGCTAGATGAACTCATAGATTGATCTTGGTGAACGTAGGAAATTTTTTATTTTATGCAACGTTCCCCAACAATGTTCTGGCCTTATTATTATTTTGAACCGTTTTACAGCCTCGTTTCACATTTCGAGGTACGGCCAGTGACACGTCTTGTCAAAGCAGAGATCGTGTCCCCTTATTACGGGATTCTCATCAATAGGGGTTTTCGGTAATCCAACCGTGCCGTTCACACGTCCCCTTGGAATAGGCGAGATTTAAGGCTTATGAGGGGGCGCTTGATATTCGCTGCCTCTATAAGAGGATGAAAGACCCATCTGTTCACCTCACGCCTTCTCCTTCCTCTGCCTTTCAATCCCCCGAGCTCCAGCGCCCAAGTTCCAAACTTTTCCTTCCACCCCAACTTCTCTAGCAATGGCCATATCTGGCTTTCAAGGAAAGTGGATGGCCTCCTTCGTAATGGAGAAGAACATCCAAGATCTATGGGAGGCGAGGTACCTGACCCGGAGATCAAACATAGGCTTCCAACCTCAGGGCAGATCATCCCCACCCCAGAGCCCGGTGAAAGGGTGGTTCTCATCCCCCACTTCCTCCAAGGACTCGGATTCATCCTTCACCCCTTCGTCCGAGGTCTCCTGTACTACTACATGCTGGATTTCCATGATCTGGCCCCGAATTCCTTCCTCCACATCTCGGCGTTTATCGTCGACTGCGAAGCATTTCTCCGCGTCCCTCCACACTTCGGCTTATGGCTCAAGGTTTTCAATGTGAAGCCGAAGGTGGTTGAAGTCCAACACGCCAAGTGCGGCGGCGCCATGGTGAGCAAGCTCAACAAGGTTACCTGGCCCAAAGGAAGATTTGTAGACACCATCAAGGTGTGGCAGCAGGAGTGGTTCTATATCACCGAACCCCGCGACACCAAGTGGGCCGCTACTCCTGCCTTCAGATCCGGACCTCCACGCGGCTCGCATCCTGGACCAACAAGGGCACAGATTGGGGGTCCGCGGACGACGTGTCGGTGCTGCAGAAGCGTGTCAAGAGCATGATAAATAAGGACATCGCTCTTGCTGATGTGATTCAGGTGATGCTCATCCGCCGAACTCTCCCTTGCCAACGACGGTCTATCAAAATGTGGGAGTTAAATCCAGAGGGGCCACAGACTGTGCAGCGCTTCTATGGCACGACGCACAAAAAGAGCTAGAAGCTGCTTTTTTAAGAAGCAGAAGACGTGGCCACAGATGTCCGACGACACCGGCCTCGACTGCAACAATCCGGCATCCCCAGTAAGTATTATACTGTCGAACACTACTTAGCTTGTCAATCTTAGGGAGGGGTCCCGAAAATTCCATCTCCTAAACAGGACTGGCTAAAGAAGGCTGAGCGGATCAAGTGTCCGGCCCCGCTCCCTGAAAACCCAGCCGATCCTCTGTTAATGAAGATGCTGGCCCGGCGCCCAGGCGCCGACTAAGAAGGACAAGAAGAAGAAAAAAGCAAGGAGGCCCAAGGCGACCTCCATCCTGACGAGACTTCGGGCACCGTGTCCGGAGGAACCGAAGCTCCTTCCACTGGCGAGGAAGACGAAGACAAGGACGAGGAGGAGGAGGAGGAGGAGGAGGAGGAGGAAGAAGCAGAGAACCCTCCTCCCAAGGGGAAAAAGAGAGCGGCCTCCGTAGATCTGGAGGAGGGGGCGTACAAGAGGGGAAGGGTATCCCTCTCTGATGACTCAGATTCGGGCACCGAGACCGCTCCGAGACACCGCTCCCGCACCAAGCCCCTTGCCGAATCGTGAGTACCTTCAGATGCCTTGTATACATCTAATCCTCTTTATAGATTATGAGAATAATATCAAATTTCATATTACAGTCCGGCCCGTGACATTCCTTAAGGATTGTTGTCATTGGGGGATCTTTCGCCTGACAAGATGGAGAGCAAGACGCCTCCACGAGCTTCCTCGCCTCCTAGGGCGGACGATCCCGAGGTGTCGTCCCAAAGGGTTTCTCCGGGCTATGGAGAAGCGCGGGGGACGACCAATGCGACACTGGAGGCTGCTGAGGACATGGGGGGCGCAACCCCTATGGAGACTGTCCATGGGGGTCCAGGGTCATCGGACCCTCAGCTGGATACTGTTCCGGAGACCCATACAGTCCTGAAATCGGATCGGCAGCCCCCTCTGCGGGAGGGGGGACTGCGACCTCTACCAATACAGAGGCGTCGATTAAGCTGATGGATGCACTGCAAGGTGCATCCGTAATGGAGGAGCACCGTACCTTAATGGGTACTGTGGTTGAAAAAGTTCAGTCCGCTAAGAGCAAACTGGATGAAGCCTTCACGAGCCTACTAACAGGCTTTGAGGTATGCAATGTAATGTCTTTTAGTCGCTTTCTATAAAAATCCGTCTATATATAGATAGTAGCCCCTAAGACTCTGTTTGGCCAATGAAGGAGGGCGAACAGAGGGTCTATAATTATCCGCAGTAAATAACATATTTAGCCTTTTTGATAAACATCAAGCTTCATTGTTAGCGGCAACCGCCCAGGCCGCCGAAGTTTCTGAACTGAAGCGGAAACTGCAGCTGGTCGATGAGGACAATATCCGGATTAACAAGCGGCTCGACGAAGCGCAAGGTATGCTTCGAGTGCTCCATATTCCATTGAGTTAGTTTGCGAATGCTTTAGTGAGGCTCACGCGCTATTATATGCAAAATTGTAGATGGCGCTGCAGAGGTTGAGACCCTGAGGAGTGACCTTGCCCGCGCGAAGGAGAAGGCAAGGGTGAGCAATGCAGCCGCTGAGAAAGCGGCTGCCGATTTGAAGTATGAACAGGCCACACGGCGCCAGTTCGAGTGGCGCGTATCCAAGATTGAGCAAGAGCTCAAGGACGCAACTTGCAAGTGCGAGCTCCTCGAGGAGGGCAATAAAGCTAAGGCGGCCGAACTCACCAAGGCCCTTCAGGATGACCAAGAGACGAGGTCTGAATCCCGCACGGCTCGCGAGGAGCTCCGACAGGCTGGACAGATAGCGGCTGGTAAGCCCTTTCTTTTACAGTCTAAGTTTGGCGATCAGAGGTATGCCTTACTTAATCAACTATGGTGTTCTCCAAACTCCTTTGCGGATCTACCGAAGAGTGCAGCTGACGCAACGCAATTCTACCGGGCCCAGGAGGGCATGCGAAGGAGAAGTTGTTCTAGTCGCAATAATGCGACGCAGGAAAGTTCGATGCTACTGAACGACCAGATGGCACAGTGGGCCGAGCTGCACAAGATGTCTAGGGCGGCCATGAAGGAGGTTATACTCCGGCTGTGGCCGGCTGAATCCGTTCCGAGCAGTTATTTGGGCCTAGTGTGGCGACTCGTCGATGTTGTGCCCCGCGTTGATGCCATCAAACGGTCGGTGTGCATAGAAGGTGCACAGAGGGCTTTCGCCCGTGTCAAGGTGCATTGGGCCCAGATGAAAGCCGTCGTTGTCACGGTGGAGGGTCCTCCCGAAGGCAAGGACCACCACACACCGGAGCGTTATTTGAGCAACGTCCTAGAGGGTGCTCGTTTGATGGAGGGTCAATGCTCAAAGGACATAATATTTAAATGAATGTAATCGAACGACCCGATCATGTGTATTATAGATATTAAGGCTTTATAATATATTTGCACCATTATCTAAAATTGCTTTCCTCCTATGCGACCATTTTTTTATGCCTGAGAGTTTTCCAGTCGTCGGCTTCAACCCCCACGTAGATACTACGGGGGTGTTCGGAATGCCACATGAACACTCTTGACCCAACACCTTGGTCCGTGACGGAGGTGTCAGTGCGTTGAACCAGGCAATTGGACTATACGGCTTTGCCGCTCTCACTTAGCCATAGGAGTTTGACGACGGGGCTATAAAATAGTCCCTGGTACGCATGTGACTATCCGAAAGCGGATGTGTTACGTGTATGAATGGGAAAAAACATTCCATCATTTGAAACGGGAAAAAATCGTTAAAGATTTAGTAAGTTACCGAACGGCTGACTAGCTCTCGCGGCATCATGACAGACAGTTTTCGGCTTTCTCTACTGAGGTGCTTGACCGGATGAACCAGAAACACAATCGCAGTAGTTCTCCCTTTACTCCCTAGCCAAACAAACGGAACGTAACGTAGCAAACACATGAGCTGAGCAACCCAACTATTGATCAAAGACATGATTCGGAGCCGATGCATATAATGCCAAGCTTGGGACGCCGAAGTGTGCTACAAATCTGTTCGGGCTTTCGTTTAACTGCTCATAAGTGGTCGTATAGAGCCCCTGGCAATGGGTGTCGAGGTATGTATGACAACTTGGAGGGACGGACCACAGTTTTATAAGTAAAGTTGATACCGAAGAAATTGTCACTACTAGAATCTGATTGATACATCAATACGTGATTTTCCAGAGGGTACCATGAGTACCAAAATCATTCTACATGTTGGGGGTTTGATAACAAGGAGAAAAGCTCAGTACAGGTCCTTTTAAATAAGGTTTGGTCCAAAGAGTCCTTTTGATGTCCTGCCACACGTCTGCACCGCTTTTGTCCTATAGAGAGGGGTTCCTTGAAGGAAACGGTCTTCTGATTGTCGTATGGAACCGGGCTCGGAGTGAGTCCTTGTGAGTCCGTAGGATACATGAGCTCGAATGTGCCTGTGGTAAAAAGGTAAGTGAAAAAAAGGTGGAAGATCATATAGGGTCGAGCCGTACTATAGACCTTCCTGTATTGTGCCTCCGCCGATGCCCAAGGTATTTTGAGTGCGTAGTGATGCATGCGTGGTACGTATTCCGCGGGTGTGTGCGGCGATCGACGGAGGCGGAACTGCTAGTCTAGCTCTTGATGTACCGAGCCACTAGCTTGCGGGACTGACCAGACTCTTTTAACAAAGGCCGGCAACTTAATGACCGGCGAGGTGTGCGGGTTAAGTGGGCCGCTCTGTACCTCGGCTGCGAGAGCTGCAGTGTGCTCCTCTGTGCGAAGGGAGCGTTCCGTGTTTCATTGACTGTTATAACACCGTGTGGACCGGGCATCTTGAGCTTTAAATAAGCATAGTGCAGTACCGCGTTGAATCGAGCAAAAGTGGTCCGTCCAAGCAGTGCGTGATAGCCACTTCAGAATGTTACGGTATCGAAGATCAAGTCTTCACTGCGGAAGTTATCGGGCGAGCCGAAGACAACTTCCAACGTTATTGGGCCCGAGCAGCGGGCCTCTACGCTTGGTATTACTCCTTTAAAGGTAGTTTTAGTGGGCTTGATCCTTGACAGGTCGATACCCATTTTGCAAACGGTGTCCTGATAGAGCAGGTTAAGGCTGCTACCGCCATCCATGAGGACTCGCGTGAAATGAAAACCGTCGATGATTGGGTCGAGGACCAAAGTTGCCGATCCTCCATGACAGATACTGGTCGGGTGGTCCTTTCAATCGAAGGTGATCGGGCCAGCCAACCATGGGTTGAATTTTGGGGCGACCGGCTCTATGGTATAGACATCCCTTAATGCGCGCTTGCCCTCCCGTTTGGGGATGTGTGTGACATAGATCATATTCACTGTTTGACCTCGGGAGGAAATTGCTTCTACCCCCCTGTGTTCGGTGGGCGAGGTTCTTCATTGTCGTCCTCGTTGGGCGGCCTTTTCCCCTTGTGTTCGGCATTGAGCTTGCCGACCTGTTAAACACCCAACAAAATATGTTGGTGTGATTGGCAGGTTTATCAGGGGTGCCATGAATCTGGCAAGGCTGATCAAGTATTCTGTCCAAACTAGATGGACCATCTTTGTTTCTTTTGAATGGCTTCTTACGCTGACTGGGTTTTGAGCCCCTGAATCCGGCGTTCACCGCCGTGTCTTCTGTATTGTTTCGACGCTTGTTCTTGTCGCGTCGTGGTTTGCCATTGCCGTTTATGACTTCAGAGGTGCTTGGGTCGCTGGTGCTATTGCTTCTACGAGCGAGCTAGCTACCTTCTCCCGTGCAAAAGCGGGTCATAAGTGCGGTAAGGGCTGCCATGGACTTCGGTTTCTCTTGGACGAAGTGTCGGCCAAGCCACTCATCTCGGACGCTGTGTTTGAAGGCCGCGAGGGCTTCGGCGTCCGTACAATCCACAGTCTAGTTCTTTTTAATTAGGAACCTGGTCCAGAGCTTCCGAGCCGATTCACTGGGTTGTTGGATTATCTGACTACGGTCATCGGCATCCGGGGGCCGAATATAGGTACCTTGGAAGTTGTCTCTAAAGGCGTCTTCCAAGTCTTCCCAGCTTCCAATAGAGTTTTCTAGGAGGCTATTCAGCCAATGCCGTGCTGGTCCCTTAAGTTTTAGGGGGAGGTACTTGATGGCATGAAGGTCATCGCCGCGGGCCATGTGGATATGGAGAAGAAAGTCTTCAATCCATACTGCGGGATCTGTGGTGCCATCATATGATTCAATGTTTACGGGTTTACACCCTTCTGGGAACTGGTGCTCCATTACTTCATCGGTGAAGCATAGATGGTTTGCGGCTCCTCTGTATTGGGTGACGTCACAACGCAGTTTCGATGAAGTCCGTATGCGGTTTTCGGCCCATGTGAGGTTGTGTTTATCGCGCCAGGCTTGATGGCCGTCTTCTCGCGCTGGTGCACGCCCTCGTGATCCATAGATTGGTCTGGTATGACCGGCTCTATTGTCCAGGTCCTATCACAGGTCGTGCGTGCATCCTGCGGCCGCTGTTTCTCTGCCTCTTGGGTGAGGTGGCGCAGGTTGGTGTTCGGCTTGGGTTGTCGCTCTGTCCCAACCGCGAGGTGGCCAGTCAGGTCCGTCAGCTGCGTTACGTGTTGTCGGTATAGGCTCTGGGACCTCCTCATCGAATTGGGAGAGCAACCTGCGCTTTGGGTAACTTTTAGTTGGGCACTCGAGGTCGTATTCCTCGGCTGCCAGGACATTAGTCCATCTGTAGTTGAGTAAATCCTGATCGGCTTGAAGTTGTTGTTGCTTCTTTTTTAGGCTTCTTGCCGTGGCTACTAAATGGCGCTTAAAGCACTCTTGTTCGAGGGGGTCCTCTGGTACGATGAAGTCTTCGTCGCCTAGGCTCTCATCCTCTTCGGAGGTTGGTAAGTAGTTACTATCCTCCGAGCCCTCATCCCCGATAGGATCATCGGGGTTGACTTGCCCCTCTTCCCAATCATCCTGCTCGGATGTTGGCTCGACTGGTCTTCGGTGTTATCCGGGGTGTTATTGTCTCCGGTGCCGGTATTATTGTCTTTTTCGCGAAGCGATTTTGATCGGCGCCGCTGACGTCGATGCTTGGTAGGTGCTTCAGCAGGTTCATCCTCTAGAATCTTCCCATCGTCGGCGTCATTCTCTTTGGGTGTGTCCACCATGTATACGTCGTATGAAGAAGTGGTCGTCCAGCGTCCGGTAAACGGCGAGTCCTGGCCTTGCTCTTCTCTGGCATAGTCATCCATGCCGTCAATCTCTTCGGAGGCGTAATCAAGCATGTCGGTTAAATCCTCGACAGTGGCTACGAACTGGGTGCTGGGTGGGACGTAAAATTCCCTGCTCTCAGCCCCTAGTGTGGGCTGGGCATAGTTCGGCAGTGATCCTTCTATAATGGCGAGAGATCGCATTAGGTCCAGAGCCTCGTTTAAGGGTGAGGTATGGACAGGGAAGCGACAATCCATGGAGCGAGACGGGACGGGAGTTCCCTGGTTGAGCTCTTATAATACAGACCTCGAGAGTTCAGAGCTGATGTACGGAGGTGAGTCCGGTTCGATGAGGATAGAGGGAGCCAGGAGTGATCCCGGGACGGCCGGTGAAACGACCCCCTCCGCATCTCCGGTGTTGAGCTCTATGGCTGCGAAGAGTCCGGCGGGGTCTAAACTCCCGTCTTCGGACTCGGCGAGGAGTTCCGATTCCGAGGCCGGAGCTATGGTTGAGGCCGCGAACCCTTGGAAGATCAAGTCTCCCCGGATATCAGTGACGTAGTTTAGGTTTTCAAAACTGATCTGATAACCAGGGGCGTAGCTGTCGATCTGCTCCAGATGGCCAATCGAATTGGAACATAGTGCGAAGCCGCCAAATATGAAGATTAGGCCGGGGAGAAAAGTCTCCCTCAGGGCAGAATTGTTGTGGATGGTTGATGGAGCCATCGATCCTTCTGGTGACGACAAAGTGGAACTCTCAATCAAAGCACCAATGTCGGTATCAAAACCGGCAGATCTCGGGTAGGGGGTCCCGAACTATGCGTCTAAGGATCAAAGGTAACAAGAAGGTAGGGGGCATGATGTTCACCCAGGTTTGGGCCCTCTTAATGTATGTAATACCCTACTTCTTGCTTGATTGACTTTGATGAATATAGGGGTTACAAGAGTTGATCTACCTCGAGATTGTAATGGCTAAACCCTAGATGTCTAGCCTGTATGATTGTGTTCCTGCCCTACGGACTAAACCCTCCGGTTTATATAGACACCGGAGGGATCTAGGGTTGTATAGTGTGGGTTACAGAGAAAGGAGGGTACATGATCCGAACGCCAAGCTTGCTATCCACGCAAAGGCGAGTCCCATCCGGACATGGGGAAGGTTCTTCTATCTCGTATATTCATGGCCCATCAGTCCGACCCATATCACATAGCCCGAACGCCCAAGGACCCCTTAGTCCAGGACTCCCTCAGTCATCATCCTCAATGTCGGCAGTATCGGCTTCCATCCACTATGGCCTCAGGCGCAGACAGTACTTCACGCCATCTTCATACCACTTCATCTGTTCATCACCATACGCGTCCCAGTCAACCGCTCTCCTCTCGCCATCTTAGCGATACCTCCTTCGTCCCACGCTTGCACTTGGTCCTTGTGCTCCTACCCCCAGTCTGTGATCAACTGACAATTCTTCCTACTCTTCCTACAAGGGATAAGAAGAGTGGACGTCATAATAACGTGAAACACAAACGAAAACATGGAAAATAGAGAACAATGTCATCGTCAATGAAGCTCGGAGCCACCGGTGTCGGTGGGGGGTGCCGGTGGGGTATTTTGGAAGATGCCAAACTATGTGGCCACGTGCTGTGGTAAGTGCCACTCGACGGCGTACACACATATCAATGGCACAATGAACCGCCAAACAAGATGGTCCTCCCCGCACATCGAGTTGAGCTCAAACCCCCATTCTCGGTCGTGGTACAACCTCCCTGCAGTAGTGTATATCTATATCATAGGCATCATGTTTGTTGCCACTTCTGATGATTTGGCAACTCTTGTTGTTAGCTTTCTATCAAGCTTGAGTTCGTCGAAATCAAAGTTCGTTTGCAGAAGTTATGGCAGTTTTGGTCTTCTTGCATCCTTCTGTTTTGCTTGGGCAGTGTTTTAGCTTGAGCGATAGTAGAGAGCGGTAGTACCTCTCCTCCGAGTGGTAATACCACTTAGGCGGTACTTCCGCTGACCAATACCGCTTCCACTTCCACTTAGTTTTATGCTTTTGTTACCCAATCCGCTTGAGCGGTAGTACCTCTCTAAGCGGTAGTACTGCTCCCTCGAGCGGTAGTACCTCTTCCCCGAGCGGTACTACCTCTCTGGCAAAACTATTGTTTGTATTTTTTTTGTCTCATTGGGCTATTCTGACCATGCTAAGCGGTAGTACCGCTCCCCCGAGTGGTAGGTTCCGCTTGTGCACGACTTGTTGGCATAACGGTTGGATTCGGGGGGGGGGGGGGGGTACTATTTAAGGGGGACTTCTTTCCCAATGGTCCCTATCCTTCTAGCTCATCTTCTTCCCCCAATGTTGATCTTCTTCGAGCTTGCTTTCTCTCAATCCCTCCATGGATTCTTGCTAGTTTTTTTTGGGGGGGGGGAATAGAGAGGAGATCTAGATCCACATTTCTACCAATCACTTTCTCGTCTATGTGAGGGGAACCCCTTGGATCTGCATCTTGGAGTTCTTTGTGTTCTCCTTCTTGTTCATCCTCTCATATTCCTGCATAGCTTTCGTTGGTTTGGTGGGATTTGAGAGTGGGGCACTTGGGCACTCCGTGTGCCCTTGCCATTGCACTAGTTGCATCGGTTTGAGTTCTCCATGGTGATACGCGGGGGTGAAAGTTGAGAAGCTTATTACTCTTGGGTGCTTGGTACGCTAGAACTTGTTCCTCTTTGGGTTCTTGGGCACCCTAGATGGTTGGTGGTGCTATGGAGCTCAATCATTGTGGTGTAAAGCTACGGGCTTGCGTTGGGGTTTCCAATTAGGTTGTGACGATTGCCTCGAGCAATTTGTACGGGTTCCGATGACTGCCCCCAAGGGTTGCCAAAGTGTACGGGTTCGGTGGCCGCCCCCGAGGGTTGCCATTTATATGGGTACGGTGACCGCCCTCAAGGTCTCTTAGTAGAATCACGATATCTTGCATTGGGCGAGGGCGTGAGGAGATTATGGTGGCCCTAGTGGCATTTTGGGAAGCATTGTGCCTCCACACTTCTCGAAACGGATATTAGCATCCTCAAGGGTGTGAACTTTGGGATACATCATCATCTCTGCATGCCTCGGTTATCTCTTGCCCGAGCCCTTTACTTATGCACTTTACTTTTGTGATAGCCATAGTGTTTCATGTTATACATCTTGCTATCACGTAGTTGTTTATCTTGCTTAGCATAAGTTGTTGGTGCACATAGGTGAGCCTAGCTGTTTAATGTTTTGTGCTTGACAAATTAAACGCTATTTTTATTTCACATTTGTTCAAGCCTAAACCGTAATTATTTTAAAGCGCCTATCACCCTCCTCTAGGTGACATCCACGATCTTTCAATGACCAGTGTCCAGTACTATTTTGAAACTTGGCACTTGACTACCAGATGTCCGGCTCACTCTCAGATGTCCTCCGGGGTCTCATGATATCCCCGATTGTCCTGGACTCCCTAGGAAATCCGGTTTCCCTTATCTAGTACTTTGTCAAATTTATCGGTGTGTTCGCAGGATGTGCAGGACTTCCTGATCGGACGGATGTCCGGACACTCTGTTTCATACTCTGGCCAATGCATAACTTGTTGTTGTTTCTCAGCCGCCGCATGTCCGACCCCTATCCGGATGTTCGGCACGACTATGCCACTTACACTAAAACGATATTTATTGTGGTATTATATATACCCCTCTACCCAATTTGAGCTAACCCTAGAGCACACTAGACTCTCTCTCACATACTCATACACCAAATCATAGATCCCGGAGGGATTTGTGAGAGTTCTCGAGAGGTTCTCCAGTCAAGTGATAGATCCACTTCTTCCCCTTCTCTTGACCAAAGGAACTCTTGATTTGAGCAAGATTTTGAGCTTTTCCCCATCATTCTTATTACACTTGGAGATTGAAGACTCCTAGGAAGTATGAGATCTTCGAAGAGGAATCAATCATTGTGAGTACCCCCGGAATGTTTGTGAAGTTTTGGAGACCACCCAACGTCTACCACTAGTGGTTGAGAAACGCCTTTGTGGTGTTGACTCAAGGGGAGAATAGGGTGATCCTTCGTGGCATTGGTGTGCCTTCATGGTAACGTCAGCCTCTCTAATAGTGACTAGATTCCCTCCAAGGAAGTCAACATCGGCATACATCCTCATCTCTCAGAGTTGCAGTTATCCCTAGGCCCAACTCACTACTTGTGATTATTTGTCTCATTGCCTTAACTTGCATATTGTTTTACTTGCTTACATTACTACTTGTTGTAATTGATCACCTTGCTTAGCACTAGAACCATCATTGCAATTGCTAGGCTCAATTTCATAGTCCGCAATATTGCTAAAAATTGCTAAGTGACAATTAAAATTTGTAATTGTACCTATTCACCCCCCCCACTAGTTGGCCCCAGCGGAGGCAACGGAGCAGGAGGCTGATTGCTTGTATCTGCGTTGGTATTTCCCAAAAGAGGAGAGGATGATGCAGCACAACAACGGTAATTATTTCCCTCAGTTATGAAACCAAGGTTATCAATCCAGTAGTATAACCAAGCAACACTATGTAAACGGATCCTGTACACAAACAACAAATACTTGCAACCCAACGCATAAGAGGGTTGTCAATCCCTCCTTGGTATTAAGATAAATAAAATTGTATGAGATTGGATAAATAGATTTGACAGACACACAAAATAAAATAAATAAAGAAAAAGTGCATCAAGGTATTTTTGGGTTTTTGGAATAATAGATCTGAAAACAATATGATAGAAAATAGAACTGGGGGCCGTAGATTTCGCTAGTGGCTTTTCTCGAGAAAAGAGCATACAGTCGGCAAACAAATTACTATTGAGCAATTGATATAAAATCAAATAATTATGACGATATCCAAGGCAATGATCATGTATACAGGCATCATGTCCAAGATTAGTAGACCGACTCATGTCTGCATCTACTACTATTACTCCACACATCGACCACTATCCAACATGCATCTAGTGTATTATGTTAATGGGGAAACAAAGTAATGCAATAAGAACGATGACACAATGTCGACAAGATCTATTCATGTAGGAATAGACCACATATTTTTATCCTTAATAGCAATGATACATGTGTGCCTCACTAGTCCTTCTGTCACTTGGTGAGAACACCGCAAGACTGAACCCATCAGAAAGCACCTCTTCCCATTGCAAGAAAAATCAATCTAGTTGGCCAAACCCAACCAAAGTTTCGGAGAAGAAATACGAGGCTATAGTAATCATGCATATAAGAGATGAAAGAAGACTTAGAATAATATTCATGAATAGAACTGATCATAAACTCAAAATTCATCCGATCCCAACAAACACATCGCAAAAAGTCATTACATCAAATAGATCTCCAAGAATATCGAGGAGAACATTGTATTGACAATCAAAAAGAGAGAAGAAGCCATCTAGCTATTGCCTACGGACCCGTAGGTCTGTGGTGAACTACTCATGCATCATCGGAGGAGCCCCAATGAGGATGATGAACCCCTCCATGATCGTGTTCCCCTCCGGCAAGGTGCCGAAATAGGGATCTAGATTGGATCTCGTTGTTCTAGAACTTGCGGCGGCTGGAATTGTGGAAACGTTTTCCTTGCAGCGACTATGTGGGATATATGTACGAACGGAAATGTTTCGCGGGGACTGACTGTGTGGGATGAACATACGACCGGAAATGATTTCGCCTGTATAATTGTATTTTTTTAGCACTACTGTACATATAACCGTATTTGCTCGCTCGCCGGTCGCACACGACCTCATTTTGCCGAGCGTGTGTTCCAGGAGGGCATATCCCCGACGGTTTCTGGGTCGTGTGCGAAGGACCCCCTAATCGCCCACACTCACTAGGCGAGGGTTCCGAATGCCATCGCGGAAAGGGATTTAAAACCATTTGTATAGCACCAACGCATACCGGTGCGTGTGCATATTTGCATGTGAGAGAAATAGTGTTTTCCAACTGAGATTAGTGAAAAGAGTGCTACAAGGTAGCAAGAGAGAGAGAGAGAGGGAGATATATGGAGAGGGTGTGTGTAGACACCCCGTGAGAGAGTGTGAGATGTGTGAGAGAGAAACGACGATGTATATAAAGTGTGTGCACTTATGCGTGGGCCGAGAAGTACGTGCCCTCTCGGAAGATGTCTCCCTCGGCGAGAGAGAGTAGCGGGCCCACAGTGGGCAACAACCTAGCAAGCACTATGGGCTTGGGGGTGCAGGCTCTCCATCGAAGGCAGCAGAGGAAGCGTGTGGGAGCACATTGCGCCCACCTCCATTTGGGGCCAGAACTTGAACAGGAGGGAACGACAGCTTTCCCATGTAAGGAGCTCCGAGCGCAGGTCGATGGAGAGGAAGTAGCCATCGTCCATAGTCACCGACCGCACCTGGATCATCCGTGAGGCGGCACGACAGTGGCGCAACTCTAGCTTGAAGGAGAAGGCCATGGCGTCCGGATCGAAGGAAAGAAGAACGCACGGCTGACGGACGCCCACGCCAAGCAGAACGGAGCAGAGGCAGCCCCGAGGTTCATCTTACATGGTCAATATGCTCGGTAGTGGGGAGGTAGAAGGTTGCCCCCTTGATGAGCTTGGGCTTGACGGAGATCTCCAGCAGCGCCATGAAATCACCCGTAGAGGCGATGTGGGGCTGCAAGAAGGCACGGTAGGCACGCGTGGCCATGCCCTCCCCCTCCACCAGATGATCAGGCACTGCCTGGGCCCCACGCGGGTGAGCGTGTCCATGGTGCGACAACGTCCTTGGAAGCGAGGAGCCGACAGCATAGTCGTCGTCATCCCTGCAGGGCAGAGGGGGCACTGAGCGAGCGGGCAGCATCCCAGATTTTCGGTGATGAGGACGTCGGCGTAAGCCCCGGCACCGTCGACCCGGTGGAAGGCGAGGTGATGGGGGATGTGCGGCAGGGCCTCGACCTTGACCAGAACGAAGATACTACTGAACTCGCGGCCATAGGGCAAGCGTGCTCCACCGGCAGGATGCTGGCGAAACCGGCGATGGAAGGCACCCCTCGCTTGTTCCATAGCTCCAAAGGCAGCGTCTCCAGCGACAGGTTGACAACATGCCTGAAGGAGAAGGAGAAGGTATTTGTCTCCCTTGTTGTGTGGCAAGATCCTGACTGTACGAGGCCCAACAAAAACCGGGCTTGCATGAAGGGCAGCAGACTGCTCCACCTCGCGCTGGAACACAACAAAGACTGTGCTCACCACGGACCCAACGAAACACACGGCCATAATGTCGAGCCGCTGCTGGAATAAACGCTTGAACCATGGTAGGTGGGGAGATGGAGACGAGGCAAACTAGGGTGTTTTGGTCAGGGATCATGGGATAGTGGACGTCAAGCGAGGTGGGGTGCCCGTGGACGACGGGCTCCATCGGAGCAGGAGGAGCGAGGTGTTGGTAGTAGGGTTGAGGGGAACCCGGGCGAGGGACGAAGAAGGGCTCGACTGAGGTGATGGGGCTAGAGGCATTGGAGGTCGTTCATATATAGACGTAGATGTTGGACTAGCCATATTGCCATAAACGCGGATGTGGCATTGGAAGCTAAGATGGCTGACTCGACGACATAGCCAGCAGACAGCAGGATCCCGACAATCGCGTCATTTATGACTAAATGAGAGACATCGAAAACAGCGGCGATGCAGGTAATGAGGCATGCCATATCGCAAAATAAGATTAGGCGTGGGACGCGAGGGGCATAATTGCACTGGCAAGGCCAGGTCACCTGAAAGCAGCGCATCCCTGTAGGTTGCAGGGCGAGGTGAAGGCGGACTAGCGATTCGGGAGTCGTGACCGCATGCAGAGGGGTGGCTGGGCGGAGGGACGTAACTAGAGGGATGGTCAGGAGCTTGGCATTGAACAACCTGTGATTGGGCAGAAGGCTACGGTGCCGGCGGAGGAGAAGGATTTATGGCAGCTAAGCAAACAGGTACATGATTATGCACGCCGGGTCCAAGAGAGATGTCGGAGGACGGAGCATGCGAACGCGCGTCGGAGCCCCCAAAAACCTGGGCACGAGCGGCCTGCATGGGAGTAGCCAACGATTGCCTATCAGCCAGTACGTGACCTTACATGGGGTGGGGCCCGAGCAACGACGGCAACGCGGAGTTGGTTATCCAGGTCGGACAACGCGCAACCGGCCGAAACGGGGCAGGAGGCAGGATAGAGGTAGGAACCAAACAAGAAAGAGATATTTTGACATTGAGCAACCCGGATGTCCAACAATTGCGGAGCACTATCTCTTTGGCAATGCACTCATGTGCAACCTGGAAAAGAAAGCATCCCGGCTATCGTGCTCTGACAAAGTAGCCGTTGGCAAACCCTCGAACCAGCTGAAAAGGAGGGAAAAAAAGAAATCCGGCGAGAGAAACACACCATCGTTGAGGACAGCGGCAAGAATGTCGGCGGGGCGGCAGCGGCCAGCAACTGCTTCAAGGGTGGCGCAGCCATACTTCTCAAGCATAGCATCTTGGAAACGCAATCCTTCCATGAGACTGACACGAACAACTCAGACTACTAAGCAAACAAGGTAGAGGTGGTGCGAGCTACCATGAATGCATCAAGGAGAGGAGGAAAACATCATGCATCAAAGCAATGGGCTACTGCAAACCTGAAATCCGGAGAAAACTCAGGAGAGGTGTTACCGGTCTGAGATGGCGAAGCAACATCAGACGTAGCAGGTCGTGACCTAACTCCCGCGACACGGCAAGGCACACCGGCTGATGGTGGTCGTCGCAGCCGGGCTGCCGTACGAAGGGTGGGTGGATGCCGTACCCGAGCGGGATGAGGCGTTTGTCGTGGCCACCGGCGCCGGAGCGGCGGGCGGCGGGGTGTGCGCTTACCTCCTTGCTAGCTCTCTAGGGTAGGAACTCCAAATGGCGTGTTTTTGAAACATATATGGTGAAGCGCATGATATTATGGTCGATACCATCACTCAAATGCTCCCATGATACCAGTTTGGAAATTTCAATTTTAGATGTGTCAAAAAAAATTGAAAAAAAATCGTGAATGCTCATCACATATGTGTCTACAACCCCTAAAAAAAATTAGATCAAAATCTACAATACACAAAGAGAAGCAAAAAAAAAAGAAATCCAACATGAACAATGTCAATAAAGATAAAAGGATGAATAGCGTAAAAAATGACACTATTCACATATGTGATGAATATTCACAATTTTTGGCACATTTAAAATTAAAATTTTCAAACTGGTATCATAGGAAGA
Organism: Triticum aestivum; assembly: GCF_018294505.1. Lineage (NCBI taxonomy): Eukaryota > Viridiplantae > Streptophyta > Magnoliopsida > Poales > Poaceae > Triticum > Triticum aestivum. Next base: position 389,949,681 of record NC_057798.1, on the reverse strand, counting down.
AAGGCCTTCTAGTGTGGTTGCGCCGTCCGGCTATTGGGTACGTACGTACTCACCACGTAAACGCAGCTTCGACTCCCAAACTAGTGGTAGAACGTTTGGGGAAAGGAGAGAAAGCAATAGATAAGTGAGAAAGGATTAAAATATCCGGCCCGAGTCCACGCATGCACGCTGCCCTGGCCCCAGCCAAACGCCAGTCTGTCATGTTCCCATTCCCCTGCCCTTCCTCCTCCTATATATAACTGGCCCTCCCAATCCTCCTCTTCCATCGCCGTCTCAAAGCTCAAGCTCACACAACAACATCACCACGATCACCACAAACCTAGTATAAAATGGGGCTCTGCATGTCTAGCGGTGGCGCGGCGGCAGCAGTGCGGGCAGAGGGGGAGCCTGCCTCCACGGCTATGGTACTGATGCCAACCGGGGAGCTGCGGGAGTACCCGCGCCCTGCCACAGCGGCGGAGGCGCTCGAGGACAACTCCGTGGCTGGGGACGCCGGCTGGTTCCTGTGCGACGCCGACGCGATGGGCTTCGAGGGCCCCGTGGCCGCAGTCGCCGGGGCCGAGGAGCTCCGCCCGGGGCAGATCTACTTCGTGCTCCCCGCCGAGGCCCGTAAGAACGGGCTACGGCGCGAGGACCTCGCCGCGCTCGCCGTCAGGGCGTCCGCGGCGCTCGTCAGTAAGGCCAGCGCCAACGCATCCGGCAGCGCAGGGCGGAGGAGGCGGGCCGGCTCTGTTTCGCCGCTCGTGTTCGCCCAGCCGCCGGAGGTGGACGGGACCCTCGCGTACAAGACCGTGCCGGCGTTGGCGGCGAAGAGGCGGCCGGTGGCGCGCGCGAAGAGTGCCGGGAGGATGCAGCGCTTTGCTCCTGATCTGACCGCCATTCCCGAGTGCGAGTGAACCGACACAAAGGCGTCGCGATCGTAGCTAGAGGAAGAGAAAAAGAAGAATCCAAATCTCCCATGCAATGCAAGATCGCTCGAATATGGAGGGGCTCCGACGATTCCGGAAACAGAGCAAAGGAAGGTACCGCCAGGGCCAGCCGTGGGATTTTGTTTCCACTTGCGGGCGATGGCCGATGGGGAGGTTGATTAGAGTCTGTAATTTGCAGGAGCAAAATTTTGGTCGGTTTAGTCGAGTTTGTGGTCTCAAGTCTCAAGAGACAACGAAATGTGAATATAAATTCCCGAGGTCCTCATTTTGCCAAAACATGCACACTTTTTCTGTGTATGGTTTCTACACTACTCTAGGTCAGACATGTTGGAAACCTGCAATTAGACGGAATCACCGAGCTGTAGCACGCAACATTAACTGTGTGTGTCCGATCTTATAACAGAGTAATGTTGATGCGAGTGCGGCAGAGCCCTCTTGCCCGTGTACTCTCTTAGAGCATCTCCAACCACGCTCCCAACAAGACCCCCAAGCAACTTTTCGATCGCCGACGTCAAAAAATCGGCCCAGTCGCATCCTCAGAGACCCATTTTTCACCGGCTCAGGCCGAAATTGGCACCGGCGGACCCAACCTGAACCCGGCGCGTTGGGGGCGTTCGAGGGCGCCGGGCGAACATTTTTTGGCGCGAAAGCGCCGTGGGCCAGCCGCGTCAGCTACTCGACTCTCTTCTCGCCGCTTCGTTGTCCTCATCGCCTCGTTTCCCGCGGCGAATCAATGCCAAAGCTGCGCGCGCTGCCGCGCCGGTCAGCCTCCATTGATGCCTCACGGGCGGCGCAGTGAAGGCTGGGCGACACGCGTCCCCTCGCCCGCCACGCCTCCCGCCACGCGTAACGCGCCGGCCAAGCCTACCGCGCGGCGCCTCCGCCTATATAAGCCGAGAACCAGCGTGCCGGAGACACGCACAGACACTCCACCGCCGACGCGCCCACTTCTTCCCCTTCCTCCTCTCGCCGTTTCCAGCTTAGAAGGATGGCCGAGCGCATCCCAGGCGGCGGCGCGGCGGCGAATGGCTTCGGGCGCCGCCATCTGCACGAGGACGAGGCTCGCCTCCTCTTCGAGGCCGAGTACCCGGCCCCGCCGGACATGCGGGTGCCCGGGGCGTGGAGGATCAGCGCCGGCGGCGTGCCGGTGCCACCACCACTCAGGAGTCGGACGTCCGGAAGGCGTCGGACGTCCGGAGGCTCGTGACGGTCCGGTCGTCCGGGCGCGCTCGGACGTCCGTTGTTTCAGCTCGGGTGTAGGCGCGTCGGTCGTCCGTAGGGGGTCAGTCGTCCGGGGCTTCAGGAGGGTCCGGTTGTCCGGGCGCGCTCGGACGTCCGTAGTTTTGGTTCGGGTGCTTGGCGTCCGGTCGTCCGGTCCACTCCGGATGTCCATAGATTCGGTTCGGGTGACGAAGTGTCGGACGTCCGGAGGGGTCCGGTCGTCCGTGTCCTGGGACTCGTCGAACGTCCGGACACTGTCGGTCGTCCGACGCCTGTAGCTTCGCGGCAGCTCTTCTTCTTGTTCATCATGATTGGGGTCCTCGCCGTCTTGGCTCTTGGGGGTAGCTATTCCGTGGCTCGTTTCCAGGCACCTGATAACACACAGAGTTTCTGAATGAGGTAGTAGCCATGTCTCGTGAGTAGGAATAGGAAGTTCGGAGAGGAGCGAATTCACCTTATCTTCAATGGCCTTAGCTCGGGCTCGTGTCATGGGTCCAAGTGGTGTTGAGGGAGATGTAGGCACGTCCATGGGGATGAGCGAGGGATGCTCCGCATCATCTCCCCCCCCTTGGGAGAGATCCGACCTCGGATCGAAAGATGCATCACCATGGAAAGGTGCGAGGTCCTTGACGTTGAAGATGTCGCTCACGTTGTACTTGTCTCGTGGTAGGTCGATCTTGTAGGCGTTGTCGTTGTAGCGTGCTAGAACCTTGAAAGGTCCATCGGCGCGTGGTAGAAGCTTGGACTTGCGTTCGTTGGGGAAGCGGTCCTTGCGAAGATGTATCCACACGAGATCACCAATTTTGAATACCATGGGTTACTTGTTGATGTTGAGCTTGGTCGTTAGTCGTTGTACTTGGCGCTCGATGGTGTGCCTTGTATCTTCATCCATCTTCTTGATGTAGCGTGCACGAGCGCTTGCGTCGAGGTTGGTTCGCTCTTGTAGAGGAAGAGGTAGAATGTCCAATGGGGACAAAGGGTTGAAGCCGTAGACGACCTCGAAGGGGGACTTGCCGGTCGTGGAATGTCTTGCACGGTTGTAGGCGTACTCGGCGATGGGTAGACACTCTTCCCACTCCTTGATGTTCTTCTTGATCAACGCACGAAGTAGAGTCGAGAGTGTACGGTTCGTCACCTCCGTTTGGCCGTCTGGTTGAGGATGGTATGCCGAAGAGAACAATAGCTTGATGCCGAGCTTGGCGCATAATGTCTTCCAAAAGTAACTCAAGAACTTGACATCACGATTGGAGACAATCGTCTTTGGCAATCCATGAAGTCGCAAGATTTCCCTACAAAAGAGATTAGCAATATGTGAAGCATCGTCTATCTTGTTGCAAGGAATGAAATGTGCCATCTTAGAAAATCTGTCCACAACAACAAAGACGGAATCCTTGCCATTTTGAGTTCTAGGCAAACCAAGTACAAAATCCATGCTAATGTCTTTCCAAGGTTGATAAGGAATAGGAAGTGGCATGTAAAGACCATGGGATTGAGCTTTTGACTTAGCTTTGCGACATGTAGAGCAATGGTTGGTGAAGCGTGAGACATCACGAAACATCTTGGGCCAAAAGTAGTTCTTGGAGAGCGTGGCGAAAGTCTTGTCGCGTCCAAAGTGTCCCATGAGTCCGCCTCCATGAGCCTCTTGCAAAAGGAGAAAACGAAGAGAAGACTCGGGAATGCAAAGTTTGTTAGCTCTCATAAGATAATCATCCTTTAGGTAGTATCGTTCCCAAGACGTGTGTGTCAAACACTTAGTATAAGGATTAGCAAAAGAAGGATCATGCTCATACAAGTCTTTTATATGCTCAAAACCAATAACATTCAACTCAAGTTGAGTGACAAGCATGCATATGCGTGAAAGTGCATCCGCAACAACATTTTCTTTACCCTTAATGTACTTGATCACATAAGGAAAAGATTCAATGAATTCACTCCATTTGGCATGACGCTTGTTCAATTTAGTTTGACCTTTTAGGTACTTAAGCGTTTCATGATCGGTATGGATGACAAACTCATGAGGTCTAAGATAATGTTCCCAAACATGTAGCACACGCACTAAAGCATACAATTCTTTGTCATAGATGGGATAATTAAGTTGAGCACCGGAGAGTTTTTCACTAAAATAAGCAATGGCTCGTTTTTCTTGCATCAAAACTCCGCCAATTCCGGTACCACTTGCATCACAATGAACCTCAAAAGTTTTGTCAAAATTGGGCAAAGCAAGAATCGGAGCATGAGTAAGCAAAGACTTGAGCTCATCAAAAGCGGTGGATTGCAAAGATCCCCAAACAAAAGGAGCATTCTTCTTACTCAAGGTATGCAAAGGAGCGGCAATTGTGCTAAAGTTTTTCACAAATCGGCGATAAAATCCTGCAAGGCCAAGGAAACTACGCACTTGTTGCAAATTGGTTGGTTGGGGCCAAGTTTTAATTGCCTCAATTTTAGTTTCGTCAACATGAACACCTTTTGAAGAGACAACAAATCCCAAGAAAACCACTTTGTCAACACCAAACGTGCATTTTTTCAAATTTGCATAAAGGCTTTCCTTGCGAAGGGTTTGCAAAACAGATTTAACATGATTAATATGGTCTTTCATTGTTTTGCTAAACACAAGAATGTCATCAAAGTAAACCACAACAAATACTCAAATGTAAGGTCTAAGCACATGATGCATAAGATGCACGAAAGTACCGGGAGCTTCCGATAGACCCATAGGCATGACTAACCACTCATACAAGCCAAATTTAGTTTTGAAAGCAGTTTTCCATTCATCACCTTCTTGAATGCGAATTTGATAATAGCCACTTTTAAGATATATTTTTGAGAAAAAGTTGGCTCCGCTAAGTTCATCAAGCATATCATCTAAGCGAGGAATGGGATGCCTATAGCGAATGGTAATAGCATTTATAGGTCTACAATGGGAACACAAGCGGAAACTTCCATCGGGCTTAGGCACAAGTATAACGGGAACGGCACAAGGGCTTAAGCTTTCACGTACATGACCGTTGTCAATGAGTTGTTGTACTTGCCGTTGGATTTCCCTTGTCTCTTCGGGGTTGACACGGTATGAAGCTTTGTTTGGAAGTGGCGCTCCGGGGATGAGGTCGATTCAATGCTCAATGCCTCGAAGTGGAGGTAGACCCGGAGGTAGCTCATCGGGGAAAACATCTTGGAATTCCTGCAAAAGAGATTGAAACACTAAAGGTAGCTCGTGAGAGGTGTTAGTTGTTTTCTCTCCATCTTTGCACACGAGGACGAAGTGCATCACACTCGATGGGTTCTCACACACTTCTCTAATCTCACTTTTGGTGGCAAATAGGATGAGGTTTTTCTCTCTAGGCGAAGAGGCGCTCATATTTGGCTTGTGGCTCTCACTCACTTTTGGGTGGGTCACTTTCTCACTCTTCTCTCCATGGTGGGTGGCTTGCTTGTCGGCTATCACTTGACTAGGAGACATAGGTCGTAGCACATACTCCTTCCCTTTCATCTTGAAGCTATAGTGATTGGTGCGCCCATTGTGGATGACACCACGGTCGAATTGCCATGGTCGACCAAGAAGGAGGTGGCAAACGGTCATTGGGACCACATCACATTCCAAAGTGTCTTTATAAGCACCTATTTTGAAAGAGACTTGAACCGTATGCTCGACTCGTATAGTGCCGGAGTCACTTAGCCATTGAACCTTGTAGGGGTGCGGGTGCTTCTTCTTGACCAATTGAAGTTTTGAACATAGTTCTTCACTTGCCAAGTTGTGGCAACTACCTCCATCGATGATGACCTTGACGGACCTTCCATTGATGCCAGCCTTAGTGTGGAAGATGTGGCATCGTTGGTCTTCTTCTTGTTGATGTTGAAGCATCAAGACTTTGGAGACAACGAGAGCGGGGCTCGAATCCTCATCACAAAAGACTTGATCATCTTCATCCTCGTTCACGCGCCGGTGCATGGCCACTTGCTCAATAGCTTCCATTTCATCTTCACTCATTGAGTCATAGGTGCCATCGTCGTTGAGGATCATGGTGCGCTTGTTGGTGCATTGGAAGGCTTTGTGGCCTCGGCCGCCACAAGTGAAACATTTGAAGGAGCTTGTCTTGACGGTCTCATCGGTTGGAGTAGATGATGAAGCACGCGACTTGAAGTTGCTTGTAGTAGGAGGAAGACGGCTTGAACTTGCCGAAGTTTTCTTGTAACTTGACTTGTCGTCGTTGCTTGGAGAAGATTTGGTTGACGTAGATGTTGGGGGAGTCGTTGAAGCTTGGATGTTGGAGAAGCCGTAGGTCTTGGATAAGTACTTGGCGTACTTGAAGTCATCTTGCACTTGACGTTCCGCCTTGGTTGCTTGATGCACGAGGTCAACGAGGTTGGAATATGGTTGGAAGTCGGTGATCTTCTTGATGGGATGATTGAGTCCATTCAAGAAACGTGCCATTGTTTGCTCATCATCTTCCTTGACATTGGCTCGAATCATGGCTATCTCCATTTCCTTGTAGTATTCTTCAACACTCTTTGTTCCTTGCTTGAGGAGTTGTAGCTTCTTGAAGAGATCGCGGTTGTAGTAGGTTGGTACAAAGCGTGCCCGCATGACATCCTTCATTTGAGTCCAAGTGGTGATTGGTGCTTCACCTCTTGCTTCACGGCATTCAAGTACTTGTTCCCACCATATGAGCACATAGTCTTGGAACTCAAGTGATGCCATAGCGATCTTCTTCTCTTCCTCATAGTTGTGCAAACGAAAGATTTTGTCGACCTTCAATGCCCATGAGAGGTACTCTTCCGGATCATTGCTTCCTTTGAACTTGGGCATTGTGAACTTGAGCTTGCCATAGCGTTGCTCTTCATTGTGTTGTTGGCGATGGTGATGATGACGTCCTTGGCGTGGAGGGTAGTCATCCTCATGTTGCTCTTGGCGCGGAGGAAGTCCATGATCAACTTGCTCTTGTTGAACTTGAGGTGGAAGAGGAGCTTGACGAGCTTGAGGAGGGGCTTGTGGAGCTTGACATTGCACACGCGGTAGGTAGTTCCTCTCTTGGATATCTTCTCGAAGAGCTTCCTCTTGATTGCGCCGTTCGCGATTGCGGTTGGGGATGGCTCGACTTGATTCTTGAAGGGCACGTTGCGCCTCAAGAGCTTGCACTTCACGTTGTTGTTGTTGAAGACGTTGAGCCTCGGCGTCTTGTTCTTCTTGGTGTAGACGCGCTCGTTCTTCTTCTTGTCGCCGTAGTCGTTGCCGTTCTTGAGCTTGAGCAAAAGCCACTTGGTTTGATTGAGGACGAGGGACTTGCTCATCGACTTGCTCTTGTGAATGCTTGTCTTGTAGTGGGTTCCGAGATGCATGACAGTCTTGACGCGCGGCTCGTCAAAGAATGGTCGATGTCGGTGTACTTGAGCCGGAGAAGGTGTCATCAGAGTGTCGACTCGGGCGGCTCCGTCCTGAGGAGGAAGAAGTGGATGATGCCGGTTCCTCATCAAGGCGCGGATCTCATCCATTCTTTCATCATTTGCTTGCTTGTGAGAGTCGAACTTCTCGTCGAAGTAGTCTCTTGTACGTTGCTCGGAGAGTCGCAAGTCGGTGGCGAGGTTGTCGATGCGGTCGCTCATAGCTTGTTGCTCTTGGTGTAACGCCCTTTGAGCACCAAAGAGGTGGCTCTTTGTGACGAATGATGACATGTCATCGCCGTGCTCGATGAGAGGTGGAGTGGTAGAAGAACTTGGCCTATCCATCATACCAAGCAAAATGTAAGTTGTAGAAGGAAAAGAACGTGTACCAAATGTACCTTGACCGATGTTGAAGATGAATCAAATTCACTCAAATGCGGACAATGAAATAGCACTGTTGATACCAATTCTTGTCGGTTCTCACACCTACACAAGTAAGAGCTTATGGTGGAGCTTGGTTAGGATGGTGGCACAAAATTTGATGCAATAGTAAGTAAGCTTCAATAATGTTGGAAAAGATTCACAAATTTGCAAATGCAACAAGTAGACCGAGCTAGTATGGGTACACGGAAACACACACGCAAATAGATAAGTGGGATTGTGCAATCCAAAAGTGAGGCAAAATGTGGAAACCACGAAAATGCTCTTGTTGCACAATACTAGAGAGACGCTAGCATGATTGCAAAATAGGCGGATACGCAAACTTGTGCACAACCTACTAGGCAAAAATGCAACGATCTCTATCCCAAGTATGCTATATGTATGATATTTTGGTGCGATGATCCAAGATGATCGGATATGACAATCTTAATGTTGTATGGTGCTATGGTTCTTGCTTATAAGCTCTTTGCTTATCTTTCCTCTTTGCTTAAAAGCTTGGTTGTCTCTTTCACTTTTGAGCTCTTTTCTCATGCAAAACTCACGAACCAAGGTAGCAATTGCGTATGCGATGACAACTTTGTGACACACAAGTTGATCTCAAGATATGCACCACTATGGTATGATATGTATGCTATATGGAGTATGATCACTAATGTGCACAAGTCACGTTGCCAGCAATACTCAACGGCTAGTCTCGATGGGTAAGCTACGCAAAAGTAGGGACATGTGGGTATCAATGCAATTGCAAGGTATGACAAAGATGTCGTCGAAGTTACCGTCCTTGCGATGATGAGACCCTTGCGAAGATGAGCCGTGGTGGTGATGACGTCAACCGTACCTAGATAGCCGAAACACAAAAGGATACGGAATCCACAACTCGAAATCTCAAGGACCAAAATGTGTCAAAATCGTCATCGGAGGTATCGTGGAAGATGTTTGTGTATGTGGGTTTGGAAGATGTGGTGGAATGTGGGAATGTGGAGGTGGGGAACTGTCGAACTTCAGCTTTGTCAGGGTTTCACGGACGTCCGTGATTTTACGGTCGTCCGGACATCGTCGGACTTCCGGCCTTTTCCGGTCGTCCGGAGCCTGGGCGAGAATCGGGCTCGGGGAGAGGAACTGCGAAAAACTCTGGGGAAGAAGAAGATGGTGAGGTCGAAATCGAGCAATTTGATGGATGGAAAAGGGTGAGGAGGGTGGGAAAAGCTAGATCCACACGCAGCAACACAAATCCAACAAAATCTCAACTCACAAACAAATCACAAAAAAATTTGGGGCTATTTTTGGTGGGGAATTTTCAGAATTAGGACGAAAACAACAAAATCAAGCTAGAAAACACGGGGTAGGGGCTCCAAAAACGTGATCAACGTGGATCATGATACCAAGATGATGTAGGGAAAAACCCTAGATGGATGATCTTTCACGTTTGGAGGGATCCCACGGGAGAAACACGAAGAACACGCGGAAGCACAAAGGGGAAATCACGGGGAGGTTGAGAGAGAATCACGAAACCGACAGAGAATCAATCACACGAGTGCTAGATCACCGAACACAAAGAGGTACATATGATCCATAGTCAACAAAGGTAAGGATACAAAGGACAGTTCATCTCCTAACGAGGTCTTGATGGTCTTTCCTCGAGAGGGGTCTTGAATCCGCTTGGGGGGTCTTCTCCGAAGAGGTCCTGAACTCCGAGGAGAAGTATCCAAGTGGATGAGCAAAGGCTCTCTCACAAATATGAGCTAATCCAATGCTGCCCGTACCAGGAGGTGGGGGTGTCCTATTTATAGTCTTAGTGCAAATGAAAGTCAAAACGAAGGGGTATAAGGGCTCCAGCCCGCAGGTTTGGTCACTCAGGAGTCGGACGTCCGGAAGGCGTCGGACGTCCGGAGGCTCGTGACGGTCCGGTCGTCCGGGCACGCTCGGACGTCCGTTGTTTCAGCTCGGGTGTAGGCGCGTCGGTCGTCCGTAGGGGGTCGGTCGTCCGGGGCTTCAGGAGGGTCCGGCCGTCCGGGCGCGCTCGGACGTCCGTAGTTTTGGTTCGGGTGCTTGGCGTCCGGTCGTCCGGTCCACTCCGGACGTCCGTAGATTCGGTTCGGGTGACGAAGTGTAGGACGTCCGGAGGGGTCCGGTCGTCCGTGTCCTGGGACTCGTCGGACGTCCGGACTCTGTCGGTCGTCCGACGCCTGTAGCTTCGCGGCAGCTCTTCTTCTTGTTCATCATGATTGGGGTCCTCGCCGTCTTGGCTCTTGGGGGTAGCTGTTCCATGGCTCGTTTCCAGGCACCTGATAACACATAGAGTTTCTGAATGAGGTAGTACCCATGTCTCGCGAGTAGGAATAGGAAGTTCGGAGAGGAGCGAGTTCACCTTATCTTCAATGGCCTTAGCTCGGGCTCGTGTCATGGGTCCAAGTGGTGTTGAGGGAGATGTAGGCACGTCCATGGGGATGAGCGAGGGATGCTCCGCATCACCCTACTTCCACCGCCGACACGCCGAGCAACTCGAGGCGACGAACGACGTCGTGCCCTCCGGCAGGCTCAACTCCGAGGGCCGGCGCCGGTGGTAGGGCGTGCCCGACCGCATGTTGGAGGCCGTCCTCGAGTACATCGAGGGCGGCAACACGCCACACCTCGAGTACCCCGCTCCCCCGTCCTTCTCACGCCGTCGTGGGAGCTCCTGGACGCCGAGGCGTATGGAGCGGCCCGACGCGTCCTCCTCCTCGTCCGGGCGCTCGTCGGGCTCTCCCTGCCTCCGCCCCGTCAAGCCGGAGCCCCAGGACACGCCTGTCAGCGTGCACACCCGCAGCTCCGGTGTCCGCATTGGCGACTCCACACCCCCATCCGCCCGCTTCGTCCTCGTCGAGCCCAAGCGGGAGCCCGGCCTCCCTGCAGAGTACAAGGAGATAGCCCGACGCGGCTTCTCCGACGAGGACGCCCTGCAGTGGGCGCGGGACGACTACCTCCGCGACGAGATGGTCCGACAGCGCCGGGCCTTGGAGGAGATCGAAGCTCGCAAGCGCGGGCGCGAGGACAAGCACGGCGTCGTGATCCTCGACAGCGACGACGATGAGGACGCCCCCGGACCGTCCAACCCGCCGCGCCAACCAGGAAAGGGATGCAGCAAGGACGGCGGCGCCAGCGGTGACTACACGCGGTTCTACAGCCTCCTCGGCATGTAGAACTGCGAGGGCGGGCGGCGGGGAGCGGCAAGGCAGACGGTGAGGAGCGGCGAGTGGCGGCCCCTAGTAGTTTTTTTTGTAAAATATGTTTAAGTTTGAACGAACTCGCCGAAGTTTGCAATGAATTTGCGTCGTGTTTAATTTTTTCAAAAAAACATGGGCGCCGCGACGGGGGGCATCATGCCCCCAGTGCGCGGGTTAGCGCCGGTGCACCCCCAGGGGGCGATTTTTAGCCCCTCCTGGGGGGTCAATGGCTGGAGATGCTCTTAGCAGGTTGCAGCTCGGTTCGCGAGCGGATACAGCCGGTGATAGCGGCCCATGCTGCTTTGGCCCTAGGATTTTCAGCGGTACCTGTGGGCAGAAAGTCCTGTGCAGAAGTATTTGGTGAAGTCTGGCACATGATTTGTTCGGCCAGGCGCTCGAATTCTCATGCCTGGGCGAGGCTAACTGCCTCCCAGGCTAAGACCAACTCCGGCGTACGATACCAAACGGACGTCCGTTTTGCCAGCATTCTGTCCATTTGAAGTGGCAATGAGTGGCAAAACGAGCATATATATCAGGGTTTAGTTAGAGGTGCCCAACGCGCGGACCGACCCCAAAACGTCCGCCTCGGCCGAGCACCTCACTCGCCCACGCCATGCCCGCGCTCTCGCTCCATCGGTGCAGCCCGCCCTTGCCTGCCGAGCTCGCCCTCGCCTGCCAGCCCGCCGCTGCCCGCTCGCCGTCGCTGTCCAGCCGCACCCGCCCCACCCTGCACCTACCCGTGCCCCCACTGTCCGCCTTGCCGTGCCTGCAGCCGCCTCGCACCGCCCATCGCCGCGCCTA